>NW_023994748.1:0-212500 GCF_015586225.1 Lucilia sericata
CAATTTCTCGAAAACTATGCAAGATAAATTCATGAAAATCACCACGAATAAGTTTCTACACAAGAACTTGATCTCTGCTGAAAATTGCTGGAATCGGTCCACAATTTCATATACCTCCCATACAAAAGTACATATTCCCGGAAAATGGGTTTTTTGTTAATAACTTCCGTCACAATGTCGATATCTTCACAAAATTTTACAAATTAAAATCTTATGTCAATAGAATTTATTCAGGGAAAAAATTTTCTGGATCGGTCCATAATTGGACATAGCTCCCATACAAGGTCCCCTCCCGAAAATCACTTAAACGCGTATACCTCATTACTTAATTAAGATATCCATATAAAATTTGGTACAAGTATTGCTTATCTGTACAGAAATATTACTGAGAAATTTTTTTCCGATCGGTCCATAATTGGTCATAGCTCCCATACAAGGTCCCCTCCCGAATCTCACTTAAACGCGCATAACTCATTACTTAATTAAGATATCCATATAAGATTTGGTACAAGTATTGCTTATCTGTACAGAAATATTACTGAGAAATTTTTTTCCGATCGGTCCATAACTGGTCATAGCTCCCATACAAGGTCCCCTCCCGAAACTCACTTAAACGCGCATAACTCATTACTTAATTAAGATATCCATATAAAATTTGGTACAAGTATTGCTTATCTGTACAGAAATATTACTGAGAAATTTTTTTCCGATCGGTCCATAATTGGTCATAGCTCCCATACAAAGTCCCCTCCCGAAATCACTTAAACGCACATAACTCATTACAAAATAAAGATATCCATATAAAATTTGGTAGAAGTATTGCCATACAAGGTCCCCTCCCGAAAATCACTTAAACGCGCGTAACTCATTTCTAAAGTAAGATATCCATATAAAATTTGGTACAAGTACTGCCTATATGACTTGAAAATGTAACTGAAAATTTTTTTTCCGATCGGTCCATAACTGGTCATGGCTCCCATACAAGGTCCCCTCCGAAAATCACTTAAAACCACATAACTCATTAGTTAATAAAGATATCCATATAAAATTTGATACAAGTATTGCTCTTATATACACAAATATTATTATGAAAATTTTTTGGATCGGTTTATAATTGGTCATACAAAGTCCCATACAAAGTCCCATCCCGAAAATCACTTAAACGCGCATAACTCATTACTGAATTAAGATATCCATATAAAATTTGGTACAAGTATTGCTTATATGCACAGAAATATTACTGTGAAATTATTTTCCTATCAGTCCATAATTGATCATAGCTCCCATACAAGGTCCCTTTCAGAAAAACACTTAAAGGCACGTAGCTCATTACCTAATAACCCATAAAATATGTGGCATAAATATTATTTTTGTACACTTAAATGTTATTTCAAAATTTTTTCATGATTGGTCCATTCTTGGTCATAGCTCTCATACAAGTTTCCCTCCCGAAAAGCACTTAAACGCACATAGCTCATTACCAAATATTGATATCCATACATTTAGCAAAAATATACATAAATTAACCTATAAAATTGTTGTACGATCGGTCCATATTTGGTCATAGATCTCATACTAGTCCCCTCCAGAAAATCACTTAAATGCACAATATTCATTACCAAATAATGATATAGATACAGAATTTTTAAATTTTGTCTTTATATACATAATTGGTCATAGCTCCCATACAAGGTCCTTTTACGAAAATCTCTTAAACGCACATTACTCTTCATAACATGGGTGCGGTCGGTCCCATACAAGGTTCCCTTCAGAAAATCAAATAAACACTCACAACTTATTACAAAATTACGATATAGATACAAAATTTGACTGAAATATAGCTTTTATGTACAGAAATTTAGCTTAAAGAATTTTTTACGATCGGTCTATAATTGGTCATATCTCCAATACTAGGTCCTGCCCTTAAAAGCGCTTTAACCGTATTTAACTAGTTGCATTTGCGTAGAACAAAATTATATTAATGTATTTTGAAAATCCTTAAATCTTTCACACACATGCATAAATGCAAATTACTAAATATCACTAAGCGCTATTAAAATATAAAGAAAACGGCGTTTGTCAATAAATCTTGGAATTTTAATAGATTTATGCTGTTTAAATTAATATAAAAGTAGCTGGTGGAGGGTATTTAAGATTCGGCTCAGCCGAATATAGCACTCTAACTTGTTTGTATATAAATCATTTTACGAAATTATTTCTTGATCGGTTCATAATTGGTCACACTCCCACATTGACAATCAAAGTTATAGGTATAAAATTTGACATAAATGTGTATTTTGTATATATGTATATAAATCATTACACGGAATTTTTTCCGGACCGGTCCATAAATTGCCTTAGCTCCCATATAAGGTTTTGGCAAGTTGTCTAAAAATTAGATGGTTAAATGGGTTTTAGTAAAAAGTAGCTTGCTGGTGGAGGGTATTTAAGATTCGGCATAGCCGAATATAGCACTCTAACTTGTTCGCCATTAAATTTATAGTTTCAGATGTATATCATCCGGTTCGTGGTTAATATTAAGTGTTGGACGGTGTTTTATTTGAATTGTGATATCATATATTTTGATTCATTCTTCTTGATTTTTATATATAAAAGCCTTTAGTAAAGCATGATTTCCCATCAATTCTGCAGTTTTCCTTTGTAAAAAAAATGGATACGCAGAGAAATGAGTTGGAATTTTGATAAAAAATATCACAGCATAGTGATTACTGATACAAGGCCTTCTAAAAAGTTGTGATCTATATATGTATATAAAAGAGTAGCGTTACTGACTGACTGATTCATCATCGCACAGCCCAAACGGCTGAACCTAGAATCATGAAATTTTGACAGTAAATGTGTTTTTGCTTATGTAGATCCACTAAGGGGGTATTTTTGGAAATTTGTACATTTACGGGTAAAAAGGGGAAAAACGGGTAAAACAGGTTTTCTTAATTATCTTACACAATATTAATGATACAAGAAAGATTTTAAATGCACCTGTATCTATTCTTAAAATGAGCAGATGGGTGTCTGATACTTTTTTGAAATTCGTACTTTTAAGGGGCAAAAATGTGTAACAAAGGTGATTTTGGTACCTTTTTTGGCCCTTTATAACTTTTGAACTAATTAACATAATAAAATTTTTATTAATATTTTGGATACATCTCCCAAAATTATGAAACACCTGTTTCGTACTTTTTTAAAATTCAGTCCTTTTTGGGTGTAAAAGGGAGAAAACTGTATTTATGGTACTTTTTTTTAGCACATTAAGAAAACTTTTTCGGTTTATTGAATTATTCCTATTAAATTACGGACTAACTCTGTAATATTTATTGTAATAAAATGTTTGCTATTTCACTGGGGAAAAAAGTACTAAAAAGAAAAAAAAGGGCCAATTTTTATAAAATTTGAAAAAGTAGTTTATTTACTCACACAAAATAAGCTGTTGTTATATTATTTTGGAATTCGAGTACTAAGGCCTAAATAGGACCAAATGCGAGTAAATTGTTTGGTACTTTTTGAAAGCATTATTTTTCTGGAACAAATGAATGCAGATTTGAATCGTTTGAGTTTTATGTGTGATATATAGATTTAAATACGGAACATTTTGTAAACTTAGTTGTCGAAAAAGTATATTTCTAAGCGAAAAGGGGAAATTGTATTCTTTTTAAGTACTTTCCGCTTAGGTAAATTTATTCCACTTTTGGTACTTTTTATACCCTCCACCACCATCAGTGGTGATAGAGGGTATATATAACTTTGTCATTCCATGTGTAACACCAAGAAATATTCATCTGAGACCCAACAAAGTATATACATTCTGGGTCCTTATGAAATTCTGAGTCGATTTAGCTATGTCCGTCTGTCCGTCCGTCCGTCCGTCTGTCTGTCTGTCTGTCTGTCTGTCTGTGTAAAACACGCTCACGTTAAAACGAAGCAATATAATTTAACCAAATTCAAAAATATTCATTATTATCCGGTACAGTTTGGTATTGAAAATGAGCAAAATCGGTTCACATCGGTAAAAGTTATGAATCAAAATTTAAAACAACCTCGAAAAAAATAAGCATTTTTTACACATTCTGATGTAATTTTCTCCAAAACTATGTAAGATAATTCCATGAAAATCACCACACATTCGTTTCTACACAAAATCTTGATCCGTGCAGAAAATTGCCAGAATCAGTCCACAATTTCATATACCTCCCATACAAAAGTACATATTCCCGGAAAATGGGTTTTTCGTTAATAACTTCCATCACAATGTCGATATCTTCACAAAATTTTACAAATTAAAATCTTATGTCAATAGAATTCTGTCAGAGAAAAATTTTCTGGATCGGTCCATAATTGGTCATAGCTCTCATACAAGGTCCCCTCCCGAAAATCACTTAAACGCGCATAACTCATTACTAAATTAAGATATCCATACAAAATTTCGTATAAGTATTGCACATATGCATAGAAATATTACTGTGAAAATTTTTTCCGATCGGTCCATAATTGGTCATAGCTCCCATACAAGGACCCCTCCCGAAAATCACTTAAACGCGCATAAATCATTACTTAATTAAGATATCCATATAAAATTTGGTACAAGTATTGCACATATGCGCGGAAATATTACTGTGAAATTTGTTTCCGATCAGTACATAATTGGTCATAGCTCCCATACAAGGTCCCCTCCCGAAAATCACTTAAACGCGCATAACACATTACTAAATTAAGATATCCATATAAAATTTGGTATAAGTATTGCCCATATGCATAGAAATATTACTGTGAAAATTTTTTCGATCGGTCCAAAATTGGTCATAGCTCCCATACAAGGTCCCCTCCCGAAAATCACTTAAACGCGCATAAATCATTACTTAATTAAGATATCCATATAAAATTTGGTATAAGTATTGCCCTTATGCATATAAATATTACTGTGAAAGTTTTTTCCGATCGGTCCATAATTGGACATAGCTCTCATACAAGGTCCCCTCCCAAAAATCACTTAAACGCGCATAACTCATTGCTAAATTAAGATATCCATATATAAAATTTGGTATAAATATTGCCCATATGCATAGAAATATTACCGTGAAATTTTTTTCCGATCGGTCCAAAATTGGTCATAGCTCCCATACAAGGTCCCCTCCCGAAAATCACTTAAACGCGCATAACTCATTACTAAATTAAGATATCCATACAAAATTTGGTATAAGTATTGCCCATATGCATAGAAATATTACTGTGAACGTTTTTTCCGATCGGTCCATAATTGGTCATAGCTCCCATACATGGTCCCATCCCGAAAATCACTTAAACGCGCATAAATCATTACTTAATTAAGATATCCATATAAAATTTGGTACAAGTATTGCACATATGCGCGGAAATATTACTGTGAAATTTGTTTCCGATCGGTCCATAATTGGTCATAGCTCCCATACAAGGTCCCCTCCCGAAAATCACTTAAACGCTCATAACTCATTACTAACTATAAAGTTTGGCAGAAGTATTGCTCATATACAGAGAAATATTACTGTGAAATTGTTTTCCTATCGGTCCATAATTGATCATAGCTGCTATACAAGGTACCTTTCAGAAAACACTTAAAGGCACATAACTCATTAGGAAATAGTGATACCCATAAAATATTTTTCATTAATACTATTTTTGTACACATATATGTTATTTCAAAATTTTTTCACGATTAGTCCAACCTTGGTCATAGCTCCCATACAAGGTTCCCTCCCGAAAATCACTTAAACGCACATAATTCATTACCAAATATTGATATCATACATTTAGCAAAATTATTGCTCTTATATACATAAATTACACTATAAAATTGTTTTACGATCGGTCCATATTTGGTCGTAGCTCTCATACTAGGTCCCCTCCAGAAAATCACTTAAATGCACAATATTCATTACCAAATAATGATATAGATACAGAATTTTGAAATTTTGTTTTTATATATAATTCGTCATAGCTCTCATACAAGGTCCTTTTACGAAAATCTCTTAAACGCACATTACTCATTACCAAATAAAGCTATTGATATAAAATTTGCCACAAATATTAGTTTTGTATACAAAAATTCTGTTTCAAGATTTCTCACGATCGGCTCATAACATGGGTGCGGTCGGTCCTATACAAGGTTCCCTTCCGAAAATCACTTAAACACACATTACTTATTACTAAATTACGATATAGATATAAAATTTTACTGATATATAGCTTTTATGTACAGAAATTTAGCTTAAAGAATTTTTTACGATCGGACTATAATTGGTCATATCTAGGTCCTGCCCCTGAAAGCACTTTAACCGTATTTAACTAGTTGCATCATTGTGTAGATTATATATATGTATTTTGAAAATCCTTTAATTTTCACACACATGCATATATGCAAATTACTAAATATCGCTAAGCGCTATAAAAATATAAAGAAAATTGCGTTTGTAATGTTCAATAAATCTTGGAATTGTAATAGATTTAAGCTGTTTAAATCTTGGGATTTTTCAATTTAAGACATGAGATAACTTATTTCTACAAATATTTGACCAATTAGAAAAGTCTTAATATAAAAGTAGCTGGTGGAGGGTATTTAAGATTCGGGTCAGCCGAATTTAGCACTCTAACTTGTTCTTTCTTCAAATGATACTCTTTGTATGTTCTTTAATATAAATGAAAACACATGATTATTAAACATACACGGTCCTCATTGAATAAGATTCTTTAAGAGAAAACTTTTTAGTACTTTTTATCTCATAAATGGTACTTTTTTAATTTTCTAAAATATTCAACATTAAGGAACATTAATTTTAACATACATGGTCTTGGCTGAATAATATTCTGTAAGTGGGAACTATTTGATACTTTTCTATTCTTCAAATGGTACCTTTTAGATTCTTTATAATGGTTAACCGAACACACGGGCCTTATTAAATGAGAATTTATAAAGAGAGATTTTTGTACTTTTTCGTTTTTCCGATGGTACTTTTTGATATTTTTACGATATTGAATATAGATATTGAAAATAAAATGTAAAATGTAAGGACCTTAGTGAATGAGAATCTACTGAAAGGGACTTTTGGTACTTTTTCATTCATTAAAATAATATTTTTTGAATTGTATATAATATTGAACACAGAAACATACAATTTTTGATTAAATGATAATCTATTAGAGGTATTTTATAGTACTTTTTTCAAATAGTACTTTCGAAATTTTCTATAATGTGGAAGCTAAATGAATGAAACTAAAAATACAAGCTTCCTACTGGATGCGAATTTAATCACGTGATATTGAACGTATAAAACTGAAACATTAAATAAATGTTTAATCAATTTTAATTTTCTTAAAAGTAAACAAAATTTTGTATGCATTTAATTTAAGTTAGGGTAGCGAAGCACCCAGGGTATGCTAGTATCACATAATTGGGAATGTTTGCTGAATATTTTGTCATTGAAAACTTTTCATTCCAATATAAGACAGTTCCCTATAAATAATCACATTGTATGATATATAATGACTATAGTTTCTTATTTGTTTCTTATTTCTTTAATAAAGGAACTATTGATTGCAATCACATCTTATTTATCACAACTTTCTTCAATATCAAATTTCTCTTTTGCATATCCTTACAATTACTTATCTATAGTTACACTACACTAAGTTACACTACTTACTTAAACCACATTCTGATTAAAGTACAAAAGTAATTATTTATATAATCAAATCCTTTGAAGCTAAATTGAAATATTAAGATAAATATAACTTAAAAGTTTTCACATCTCTACTATCAATTACAAAGAAAGTTTTTCAAATGAAATTGTTTTTGAAAAAAAGTTATTTCTTTTAAATTTAATTTTGTAATTGTGATTAAAAAAGTAATATTCAACAAAGTTGAATGCAGCTAACTGTGTAGTTTTACATGAAAAATTCAAGTCGAAAAAAAAAATGTATAAAACAGCTAATCAAAGTTATACTTATACGCGTATAGCCCTTTCTTCTCTCCATCTTCAGCCTTTTATAACATTTATGCATGTCTTCAGTTTTTCGTTTTGTATCGTTAGCATACCTTTGTACACATGTATTAAACTTTATGAATACTGTCATCAAAAGTTTATAAAAATGAAATGAAAATGTGAAAACAAAGAAAAAGTAGAAACGAAATGGAACAGAACAGTACGATATATAACACTATTGCAGAAAAGAATGTATGTTTATTAAATGTTAAAACTTTTTCAATAAATTGACATAAAAACAAGTTAGAGTGCTATATTCGGCTGAGCCGAATCTTAAATACCCTCCACCAGCTACTTTTATATTAATACTTTTCTAATTGATCAAATATTTGTACATGTCTCATGTCTTAAATAGAAAAATCCCAAGATTTAAACAGCTTAAATCTATTACAATTCCAAGATTTATTGAACATTACAAACGCCATTTTCTTTATATTTTTATAGCGCTTAGCAATATTTAGTAATCTGCATGTATGCATGTGTGTGAAAGATTTAAGAATTTTCAAAATACATATATATATATATATATAATGCAACTAGTTAAATACATATATATATATATAATGCAACTAGTTAAATACGGTTAAAGTGCTTTTAGGGGCAGGACCTAGTATGGGAGATATGACCAATATCGTAAAAAATTCTTTAAGAAAAATTTCTGTACATAAAAGCTATATTTCAGTCAAATTTTGTATCTATCGATCGTGAAAAAATCTGGAAATAGAATTTTTGTATACAAAACTAATATTTATGCCAAATTTTGTATCAATAGCTTTATTTGGTAAAGAGTAATGTGCGTTTAAGGGATTTTCGTAAAAGGACCTTGTATGGGAGCTATGACCAATTATGTATATAGAGACAAAATTTCAAAATTCTGTATCTATATCATTATTTGGTAATGAATATTGTGCATTTAAGTGATTTTCTGGAGGGGACCTAGTATGAGAGCTATGACCAAATACGGACCGATCGTACAACAATTTTATAGGTTAATTTATGTATATTTTTGCTAAATGTATGGATATCAATATTTGGTAATGAGTTATGTGCGTTTAAGTGATTTTCGGGAGGGAACCTTGTATGAGAGCTACGACCAAGAATGGACCAATTATGAAAAAAATTTGAAATAGCATTTAAGTGTACAAAGATAATATTTATGCCACATATTTTATGGTTTATTAGGTAATGAGCTACGTGCCTTTAAGTGTTTTTCTGAAAGGGACCTTGTATGGGAGCTATGATCAATTATGGACTGATAGGAAAATAATTTCATAGTAATATTTCTGTGCATATAAGCAATACCTGTACCAAATTTTATATGGATATCTTAATTCAATAATGAGTTATGCGCGTTTAAGTGATTTTCGGGATGGAACTTTGTATGGGAGCTATGACCAATTATAGACCGATCCAAAAAAATTTCATTATAATATTTGTGTATATAAGAGCAATACTTGTGTCAAATTTTATATGGATATCCTCATTAACTGATGATTTATGTGTTTTTAAGTGATTTTCGGGAGGGGACCTTGTATGGGAGCCACGACCAGTTATGGACCGATCGGAAAAAAAATTTTCAGTAATATTTCTCAGTCATATAACAGTACTTGTACCAAATTTTATATAGATATCTTACTTTAGAAATGAGTTATGCGCGTTTAAGTGATTTTTGGGAGGGGACCTTGTATGGGAGTTGTGACCAATTATGGACCGATCCAAGAAAACTTTCATAGTAATATTTCTGTATATAAGAGCAATACTTGTACCAAATTTTATATGGATGTCTTCATTTACTAATGAGTTATGTGGTTTTAAGTGATTTTCGGGAGGGGACCTTGTATAGGAGCTATGACCAATTATGGACCTATCGGAAAAAAATTTCACAGTAATATTTTTGTGCATACAGGCAATACTTATACCAAATTTTATTTGGATATCTTTATTTTGTAATGAGTTATGTGCGCGTAAGTGAGTTTCGGGAGGGGACCTTGTATGGGAGCTATGACCAATTATGGACCGATCGGAAAAAAATTTCTCAGTAATATTTCTGTACAGATAAGCAATACTTGTACCAAATCTTATATGGATATCTTAATTATGTAATGAGTTATGCGCGTTTAAGTGATTTTCGGGAGGGGTCCTTGTATGGGAGCTATGACCAATTATGGACCGATCGGAAAAAAATTTCTCAGTAACATTTCTGTATAGATAAGCAATACTTGTACCAAATCTTTTATGGATATCTTAATTAAGTAATGAGTTATGCGCGTTTAAGTGATTTTCGGGAAGGGACCTTGTATGGGAGCTATGTCCAATTATGGACCGATCCAGAAGATTTTTTCTCTGAATGAATTCTATTGACATAAGATTTTAATTTGTAAAATTTTGTGAAGATATCGACATTGTGACGGAAGTTATTAACAAAAAACCCATTTTCCGGGAATAAGTACTTTTGTATGGGAGGTATATGAAATTGTGGACCGATTCTAGCAATTTTCAGCAGAGATCAAGTTCTTGTGTAGAAACTTATTCGTGGTGATTTTCATGAATTTATCTTGCATAGTTTTCGAGAAAATTGCATCCGAATGTGTAAAAAATGCTTATTTTTTTCGAGGTTGTTTTAAATTTTGATTCATAACTTTTCCCGGTATGAACCGATTTTGCTCATTTTCAATACCAAACTGCTAAGGACAACAACGAATATTTTCGGTGAATTTGGTGTACTTCCTTTGCTTAGTTTTAACGTGAGCGTGTTTTAGGCAGACAGACGGACAGACGGACTGACAGACGGACATAGCTAAATCGACTCAGAATTTGATAAGGACCCAGAATATATATACTTTGTTGGGTCTCAGATGAATATTTCTTGGTGTTACACACGGAATGACAAAGTTATATATACCCTCTATCACCACTGATGGTGGTGGAGGGTATAATGAAAACTTGTATCACGTCTGCAAGTAAGGAAAAAAAATTATAAAATAACTGCCAAATACCTTTTACATATACTCATGTACAATACCGGAACTTCTACGTGAATTGTAACACAAACGACGACCACACTTAAATTCTACTCCAGTGCTTACATGTTGATGGACGAAACATTATTGAACTATTGGAAGACAGGTTTATATTATACTGTCTTTTTTTAGCTCTGCGGGGTTGGACGCGTGCATAGCAGTCCTATCGCCTAAATCTCTGATGCAAAGTCAAATTGTAAATTTATAAAATCAAAAAATGTCATCTTCAAGATTAAAATCGCAAAAAACTTTAAGTAATTATGTTACAATTTATTCTCAAGTGCTTCTCTATATTGGGCGTGTACTTTATATTTGTAATATCAATAAATTCTCAACACGTATACGCACAGGTAGGTATTGTTATTAAAAGCAACAATAAATATAGTCGGGCCGATCATATAATACTCTACATATGGATTTATATGATGTTTTTGGTGTTACAAACATCAGCATAAACGCATAATAAACACTCCTTCCCCCACTACAGTGGTGTAGGGTATACATATTAAGATGAATTTGTTTGAGTTTAAGACATGTTATTACTATACAAACAACAGACCTGTCCGATTGCATACCGGAAGCATAAAAATTGTCGTTCACTCTGAGACATTGAAATAGGAGATCGTGGTCAAGCGGAGCATTAGAGTTTGATATATCTTTGAAATGGGAAACAATTTATATCACAGAAAAAACTGAAAATATGTTTCAATTATCAAAAAAATTGTATCAAGCAAGTTTTGCACCTATCACCAAAATGATGATATCAATTATCAAATTTGTAAAAAAATTAAAAAAATACTTTTTTTTCCAAATAACGAATTAATCAGAACAATTAATATCGATAATTGAGACAAAATTTAAAATTGATTAATTCATTAATTGTATAAATTAAATATGTAATAAAAATAAAATCTAATTTTTTATTAATTTATTAATCAAATGAATTAGTTTGTTTGGTAGAAAATTTATGAAAACCAATTAAGTTGATGATTAAAACAATCAAATTATTAATTGATTACTCACAATGTTAAAGGAATACTTTACCCTTAAACAATGCGTTGAGCATTTACAAAAAATATCACTTTATTATCAAATTTGAACATATAAAGTGTTTTATAAATTGTCAAGAAACTTGAATATTATATGCCTAAAATCTTATTGACTATTTAAGAATTATAAACATTGTTAACATAAGAAATCAAAATAAAATATTTAAAAAAAGCTAAAATAGAAAAGTTGGCCAGAAAATTTTTTTCAGTCAATTAAAAAAATAATTGAATCAATTAAAAATTGAATCAAATTTGTAAACATAGGTTTTAAACAATGATATAATCAAGACAAATAAAAAATTGTTTAAATTAAAATTAAAGAAAGACAAAAACATGTTAATTGAAAATAAACTACCGATAATTTTTTCTGTGTATACAATAAATATTCGTAGACCAAAATATAATATCATAACACTAGTTTCCATATGGAAGTGGAATGGGTTTAATAGATTGGATGAATAAGGCGCAAAAACTATATGAAAACTTTTATATATGTAGAACATTTTCTAGTATTTTCTAGTACTCAGTTAAAAAAAACGAATTTTGGATTATGTCACTCTTGTAGCCAATGAGCGATATGGATACCAGGCAACTCGGAGATAAGGGAAATGAATTTAAATAAAAATCAAATGCAAAAAGAAGATTGAGTTGGTCTTAATAATTTTTCACAAAAATAAATGATAATATACTCGTATTTTCCCGTTGTTGTCGTATTTTTAACTATGTTTATGAAAGGTACTTTATTCAATATTGGTAAATTTCAGAATTGAAATAGAGGTACATTTATTGTACGACTTCTGTTGAATGTAAGTTTATAATTGCAACTTTTCAACTCCAAGTATCCATGTTAAAAAATTTGTTATATTCCAAAGTACGATATTCCAGATTATAGTAAAATTACCCACCAAGAAAAAAAATTAAAAAGAAAATCAATGAACAAACTAAAATAATATAATAAGCAGAAAATGCAAAATTATGTACGAAGTATCTTGTTGTACCATATATGATTTTCGTTATTTATCTTCCTGTTGTTGTTTGCTTATGTTGCTATAATTGCACTTATGACCTATATGGGTTATGAGAAGTTCAATGAATGAGAGGTTCAACGAATGCCTGGCAGTGGCAAAGAAAGTGCTTCAGAGTTTCACTGTCCTCTCCACATGATCTACATTCGTCTGAATCTACACGTCCAATTTTGCATAGATGTGCTCGTATCCTGTGTGTCCACTCAGAATACGTACCATCATACAAACTTCAGTCTTGGTCATTTTGAGGATATTTTTCTACCCACTGTTTCATTATTCCAAGAGGCCTTATGGGATTATTTTACCCATATTTTTAGTTCAGCTTTTGTTACGTCGAATGGTTTTGCGTTTGTCAGGTTAACTGCCTCGAGCTCCCTTCCATTTAAAGCTATTACATTCGCCCTTTCGTTGCCGACTACTCCCGAGTGTGCTGGTAGCCATATGATGTAAACCTTAACTCTGGGAGAGTATTCAGTTAAAGCTTTCTTACAATCCAATACGGTCTTGGATTTAGTTCTATCACCTGATATCGCCCTATTTGCCTTCTAGCTGTCGGTAAATATATTAAGCCCTGTGGGCGCCATATTTATTCTAATCCAATTTACGCATTTCGTTATTGTTCAGACTTCTACCTGGAAGATTGTGTCATGATTTGGTAAACGGTGGTTTTCAATATAGAACCCTAGCTCCACTTTAGAGCCATCCGTGTAACAACGGATTCCAACTGGTATTTGCTCTAATGTTCCGCTTGACCAAGACATTCTATCTGGGATCAGCGTTTCAAAGTTACCGACGTATTCTGTGTCTGGTATGCGATCAGGCACGTCCGATGATTGTGTGTAATCTTCCAATGTGTCCAGTTCCAGTTGGCCAGTTCGCCTAAAGTATAGATCCGTTCGGCTGTAAGCGCCGCCTCATATCTTAAATATGTTTCAATGGGTGGAATATCTAGTAACGTTTCCAGAGCCTTGATTGAAGTAGTACACATGGCACCGCTTATTCCCAATCAGCATATGTACGCTGAACTCCCTGTAGTAGTTTGATATTGCACTTTTTGTCTAAAGCAGTCGTCCAGATTATTGAAGCATAAGCTAGAATTGGTCTAATTACACTTTTATAAAGCCAATTTGTCAAAGTAGGACTAAGACCCCATTTCATGCCTATAGTTCTCCTACATATCGCCCAGCACCGATTTGCCTTGTTGATCCTATCCTCTATGTGGTATCTCCATTTTAGTTTCTGGTCGAGGATTACACCTAAGTACTTAACTTTGTCTGGCATTGGTATCTTCTTGCCCAGGAAGCAAGGTTCAGTATACATACGTAGAAATTTTTGACTTTCTTCTGAAAAGACAGATTTCCGTTTTTGCCGGGTAAACTTTGAGGCCTCTCAGTTGAGCACAGCTCAAGGCCGTATTCAGAGCCTCCTGGGATTTGAGATATCGTGTCCTGAAATTGTTAACGATGTCATTTTTGGCCATTTTTGAGATGTTATAACATCGTCGCCATAAATTCTATGCCGTTTGAAAATAAAGTCTTGACGTCTGACATATCTTTACTGAGATATCTTCACCTATATCTCGAAAATTCATGATTTGTGTTATATTCATGGTATTTTTATCCTGCAGTTAATTACTATCAAAAGTATTGCTCTGAGGATGTTCTAATCGACTCAAAATCACTCGTAACAACGTCTGTCAGCTTTATAAATAAAGTTGCCTGTTCGCAGTCAAATCAAAACGACCAGAAATTAATTTAATTTCAGGACACGATATCTGAAATCCCATATAAGATGGGGAAAATCCGAAGTCATATTCGGATTCAACACAATCGTTTAGAAGAGTATATTCCGGTCTCTAGTTTAAAAATTTGTATTATTTTAAATCATGATGGAAAAATATGGGAAAATCTATTAATGAAGTAATTTGCAGGAAGAAGTCAATTAATTTTCGTTATGTTATTAAGATGAGTAAATTATTTAAATAAAATATATTTTTTACACCCAACAGCGAGCGGGATATGAGTCAGCATACGCAGCCTAACGTTTCTTATCTTTAGGTAAATTGATCAAAGCCGTTTACTCAACACGTTATCAATGTGTATGATCATTTATATCTTTATTTCAGTGTGTTCAAAAATTTCTTATATGCATTTTAATTCTTTTTCCACTTCCATTATTTTCATTGCATAAAATTTCTACTTCATACATTTTTAAAACAATCTATTTAAGTGCAAATCTTAGATCAATTTTATCCAATTTTATATGTTTATATTTGTATAGTTCTTCTAATGCCAGGATTATTTCATTTTTATTCTAGTAGTTGTTCACTTTCATTTATAAAGGAGTCAAATGCATCACTGCACAGGGTAAATGTCAAAACTAATACATTTTATCTAGCTTCAATGTGTCACAATTTATGTGCAAGTTGTATACAATATTTGTGTTTAACGTACGTGTGTACAGTGTGAACGTAATATTGTCATACAGAAGGAAAATATATAGTAGTAATTTTTCACATTTTTTCTGCATTACAAACGTTTGTTACATTGCATTTCTTTGCTGTTTCTTAATGGAAATCGATTCACAGTATATGTTTATCATATCCTCTTTTATGTGGGTTCATGTGTGTTTTTACAAATGCATGCATTGGCATGTTAAAATATATCCTTAGAAGAGTCAATTTGTATTTATTGGTAAGAGATTCATTTTAATCCAATGAGTTAATATATAATCTGTAAACAAAATAAAATAAAGCCACTTTCCTTAGTTTTAGTTTACTGCCACTTGTTTCTTGGCAGTAAATTTTGTACAAGAACGTAGATGTGTATATTAAAGTTGTTCATCAGAAATAAATCTATTTTAAGGTTATTATACTATTTGTTTACAAATATCTAATTTATTGGATTAACAAATTTGGGGCTTATAATATATTTTGAAAAATATCGCAGGCGTACAAAATAAAGATTTGTGAAAATTTTTGAAACCAGTTGGACTGGCATCAATACACATCAATTTATTACAGACATTTTCCATACAAAATTCCTACAATAAACCATTAACAACTTTATTAACAAGTAAGAAAGTATAGTCGGGCGTGGCCGACCATATGATACCCTACACCAGTTATGAATATTAAATGTGATTTATTTTTCATAATATCGCATTTATCTTCAATATTCCCTTGTTCCGATACATTTAAGCAATATATGGATGAAAAACTAATTTTCTGAAAGAGGCTTTATATGGGGGCTAGGGGCAACTATGGACCAAGCCCGATAAAATTGTGTGAATATATTTATATTTACATAATATTTTATTGTGCTGAATTTCATCGCGATATTTGTGTTTATAAGTTAATTTGGGACATTCAAGTAATTTTCTGAAGGGGACTTTGTATGGGAGCTAGGGTCAAATGGGGCCCGATCTTTATGAAATTTGGCAGGGTCATCACGACTTCTATAAAACTTAGTTGTGCCGTATTTTATCGTATATTTAACATAATTATGAGCTCAGAAGCCCTTTTCGGGGGGTTCTGTTCTATGGGGGCTGGGTGAAATAATGGACCGATTTTAACCATTTTCAACAGGCTTCGTCCTTGGGTCGAATAAAACGTGCGTGCCAAATTTCATCCAATTATCTTGAAAATTGCGACCTGTACCTTGCGCACAAGGTTTACATGGACAGCCAGCCAGACGGACGGACATAGCTTAATCGACTCAGAAAACGATTCTAAGCCGATTGGTATACTTTAAGGTGGGTCTAGGACGAATATTTTTGTATGTTACAAGCATCAGCACAAATCCAATATACCCTCCCCACTAAAATGGTGTAGGGTATAATTAAACATTTATGAATATGGGGGTAAATCTTTTGGAGTAAAATTCTACTTGATTTCGCATAATGATTATACGAAATGTTTTCCTGCTCGTTCCATAATTGATCACAACTCCCATATAATGACCATTTCCAAAAATAGCTTGCGTGATTGGATACAAACTTTTAACGTTTAATAAATCATGATCGTGATCTTCATACAACATTTTTAAGTTGTTCTTTTTTTCGAACATTTCCTTCGTATCGCCTCCTCATTGAAGATATTCATTACAAAAAACACTCGATTAACCTACATTTTGTCAACATTTTCAATATGACTAAAGAATGCAGCAACAGTTCCATTTAGAGCATTTAATAATTTATGAACCTGAAATGAAAGTAGTTCATTAAAATCATTTACACGAAATCCAACTACAGATTCTTTTCAGTTTTGTATTCATATCTTCTTCAATTTTTTTTTCTCTTTCATTTCTGTTGATGTTTTTGTTTGCTGGCAACATTCATTTAATGTTGTTTTTCATAAAACTTAACAAATTAATTAACTTTTTCACACAGGATAACAAACAAATAAATAAATAAACAAGCAAATGAACGCGATTTTTGCTACTTCTCTTTTGGGTCTTGTCGTTTTTTTGTTGTTGTTTTTTTACACTCTTTCCTATATTTTCATGTTGTATTGCTTTCTTTGGTGTTTGCCTGAATTTCTTGTTTAAACACCAAATGCCTGAGGCTCATTTGTATCCTTGCTGTTGTTGTCATTCTTGTTGTTATTGTTTGAAATTGTTTTTAGACAAAAGGAGCAAAATAACAACCTAAAGTGTTACACATAATAATTGCAATACTTTTTATATTATTTTTGTTTTGTTTGGTTTCATTTGTTGTGCCTTTATACCTTACACCACTACAGTGGGGAGGGTATTATGCGTTTGTGTTGATGTTTGTAACACCCAAAAATATTGGTCATACACGTACCTTATAGTATACCAATCACTTCCTGAGTCGATTTAGCTATGTCCGTCTGTCCGTCTGTCTGTTTGTCTATGTAAAGCTTGTGCGCACGCTCAGCTCCAGGAGGAAGCCTATTGAAAATGGTTACAATCAGTAGATTATTTCGCCTAGCCTCCATACAATCGTACCGCCCATAATCATGTTAAATGTTTGTTTTATAAAAGACTAAATGATACAGCCGATTTTCTTTATGATCGGGCCTTATCGGACTTGAAGTCCAAAATTCACTTAGAAAAAATCTAATAAGACGATAAAACTGTACATGAATAACTTTAAGGTAGACGTAAATACCTCTAAGTCCAAATTTGTAAGGATTAGGCCATAGTTACCCTTACCCCCATATAAACTTTCTTGTAAAAAATGTCTCTTTTTGTCAACTAATTGTGAAAATATTTCGGAATTAAGGTGAAACCAAAATTAAATGCATATGGTCGGCTATGCCGGACTATGCTTTCGTGATGGTTTTATATATAAACATTATTTATTTTCGAACAGTACTTTGAAAATAAAAACTCCAGTGAAGTAAGTTTTGTTTTGATACGTATACTTTATATTTATATATTTGATATAAAGAATATTACTCATACGTCTAGAGTTTGTGGTTTGAAAAATATATGCCAACGTCTAATCATAATATAAAATGTTAAAAGTTTAAATCTTTTTAATTTTCTATACCATCCAATATTTTTGAACCAGATTGAATTGTTACAATAAATTATAACAATTCAAAGCACTGTATGACATATTACTAGAAAATAAGAATAGGTACAGATAACAGTAAAAATATTTAAAGTAAAAATTTACTTTTTGCTTCATTTAGGTATAACAACTACAATAGAAAAAGGTAAAAATATGTCCCTACTTTAAGTATCGTTTTAGTGGCGCACGTAAAACTTGTGTTCGTTCACCTGTTATGAACTTTTTCGCCATAGTCTAACATTTGAACGTATTTATCTTGCTTTCATAGTATACTGAAAGAGTATACTTCTTTTATTATATGTAAAATTCTCGAATAGTATAGCATTTAAAGACTCCGAAGAATATATAAGTTTGTGTGTAGAAAGAATATTACTTTTCATATGTATGCCAGGTCAACAAAGTTTAACGTTAGACAACTTTAGTTTTGTCGCCTTTTTCACCAATTTATACTTCTGATATTAGTACACCGTACAGTTGGTATGTGACACTGGTTGTAGTATGATAGAAATAGTTTCATGTTACGATTAGAAATATTTAAAATTTTTCTATTTTTTACCTAAAGATCAGATTAGTTCCATTCTTCTCATAACATCTCCTACAAACTATATTAGGTAAAATATATAAAGTCATTAGTTGTGATAGTGTATACCCATTTCTACCCAACCAAATAAAATTTACTTAAATTTTTGCTAGTTGTTATTCCAATTTAATTTGAAATGTAACACCTTCGTGCTGTCGTGCAAATATGTGCGTTGACAGTAGATTTTTGCTATGACTCCTCTTCATAGTCATTTGCCTTTAGTTTGGTTTTATGATGATGATGAACTATTGTTAGAAAACAGTAGTAGTAGTAGGTGTGTTGAATTTATAACCCTTACTTTTAATTTCAACAGCAAAGGCCAAAACACAAGAAAGAATGAAACCAACAATAGCAACAACCACACAATGCATTTTGTAGTTAAAGCAAAAGTTTAAATTAAAATAGAAGAACTTTTGCTACACTTTTCTTTTACTTATTGTTGTCATTCCTTTATTTGTATGTATTATACTTAAGTATGTGTGTATATAAGTAATAAAATTCATGTATGTGGGTTTTTATTTATTCTCCTTTTTGTCTTGCTAAAAGGTGTGATTGCTTACGGTACTGTAAGTGCATACTGTGAGACATTTGAAAGAACGAATGATTTGTAACCACTAATGTTTTCTGTCTTGATATATTTATATTCATTATCCGATTATCTACTAAAGAAAATGTAGAAAATAGAAGTATCTGGTAAATTTTTGTAAGTATGAAGACTGATCTAGTTACTTATCCTTATTGGACAAAAATTCGCTATAGAGTAGTCGCTAAGTTATCTCTTGTAAAGAACAATACATAAGGTATGATCATATCTTTTCTTAATCAGAGATATTAGTTTCCCAGGAATCCCTATATAATGTATAATACCAATCATATATAATATCAATTAATACTGACGAATGCTTTCACGAAATTTATAAAGATTAGATAGAGCTGGGAGTTGAATAACATGAACTGCTCAAAAATAATGCGTAGAGTACTAATGTGATCTTCAGGCGACTATCTACTAAGAAAGCCAATAAGCTCGATGGTGATCCTAGGATAAGGGGTCTAATATTATCTTTCTGAAAAGCTATTTCCACTTTATTAGTTATTTCTGATGGAATAATTTTTTAGCAGTTAATATTTTCTATGACCAGGTTTAGTTTGACATCTGCTCTTAAGTAATCCCGAACAACTGCATCCTTTAATTATTATTTCCTAGTTCACATATTACGTTTAGCTTGTAGTAATCTCGATATCAGCCAATACTAGCTTTTTCTCAACTTATTCAATCTTCTTGTAGTGTTATTCATGTAAATGTTGTAATGAATGTCTTTTAATGTCTCTTTATACTGTTAAGAGTGTATCCTTTCTCTCGCACTCTGTATGTGGTTTTGCTTACACAGAAAAAAATATCGGTAGTTTATTTTCAATTAACATGTTTTCCTCTTTCTTTAACTTTTATTTAAACAATCTTTTAATTGTCATAATTATCTCATTGTTTTGATCCTAAGTATACAAATTTGATTAAACTTTTAATTGAATCAATTAATTTTTTAATTGGCTGAAAAAGTTTTTCCAGCCTACTTTTTTATTTTGGTTTTTTGTTTGGATATTTTATTTAAATAATTTCATTATTTATAACGGAAAATAATTCTCAAATAGTCAATAATATTTTAGGCATAAGAAGTTGAAGTTTCATAAATATTTTAAAATTTATAAATCACTTTATTTGTTCAAATGTGACAATAAAGAGATATTTTTGAGAGTGCCTAACGCATTGTTAAGGGTAAAGGAATTCTTTAATGTTGTAAGCATTCAATTAATGCTTTGATTGTTTCAATCATCGACTTTATTGATTTTTAATCGATTTTTAACCAAACCGTTAAATTTATTTGATTAATAAACTAATTAAAATGTACGTTTTATTTTATTAAATATTTAATTTATCCAATTAATGAATTAACTAATTTTGAATTTAATTACTGATGTTAATTGTTTTGATTATTTCTTTAATTGGAAAAAAATATTTTTTTACAAATTTCATAATTGATATCATCATTTTGTTGATAGGTGCAAAACTTGCTTGATACAATCAATTTGATAATTAAAACACATTTTCAGTTTTTTCTGTGTACATAAAACAAACATTGCGTTTACGGTTGGGTAATCATGACATGTAAGTTTATCATAGAAAGAAAAAGTGAAAAAGCATTGGAAATCTAGCTGTTCATATTGTTAAAGTTTAAAGTGTAAATAACTCAAGTTGTAGTTTAACATAGTAGTATTTACAATTTGCAAAAAAGTGTGCAATTTTTGTAGGTGAAATACGTATATTCCGTATATAACACTGAGAAATATTCAACACAAACTTGATAATTATGAAATTTTAAATCGATATAGCCATGTCCGTTTATCCGACCGCCATTCTGTCTGTCGGCCTAAAACGTGTAAACAAAGCAATTAACATTAACGAAAATCACTTAAAAAATATTCACTATTAAATCGGTCCAATATAATCAGAGATATGAGTAAAAATGTGAGACAAATTGGAAAAAATCTAGCTTTTTCACCTATTTTGGTGTACTTTCTATAACAACTACTGCAGACAGTTGAATACATTTTTGGGAGATATACGGTTTTATATATAAAGTTGAATTCTTTTGACAATCGGTCCAAGATTTCTTATACTAATCATACTATAGGTCAAAAAGGAAACTAAAAGGTTGTTTATTTTACAAAAAAAAAAAAAAAAAAAAAAAAAAATCAAAAAGAACTGGGTTTGAATCTTGACCATTACAGTTGCAAGTTCTATGTTGTAACCACAGCACCACTAATCAAGTACTACTTAGTTAACTGATACTTTTTATATAAAAATACAAAAAATACACAGAAAATAGTATTTTTATATAAAGCAGTATTGTGGATCGAACAAGGAAATGAACATCAGTGGATCGAATCAGCCTTTATGTCAAAAATATTTAAAATTTTTAAGAAAAGAAATTAATTATAATTATTAGCAATAAATTATTTGTAATTTCTCTTTAAAAATTTTGGTTTCTGAATTATGTTTTATAATTGCGATTATTATAGCAACCAACACCATAAGTTGAGCAGGTTTATTATTCTGTGTGTAACACTTCTTCTTCTGTCATCTTTCCCTCCGACTGGAGCATAGGGTCTCTACTCTTCGTTTATATCTGACTCTATTATTGGCTTCTCGGGCGATGTCACTCCAAGTATAGTTTGCTGATTTCAATTCATCCTCAATAGTTCTCCTCCAGGTGTTAGCGGGAGCACCAGGTCGCCGACTTCCTTGTGGATTCCATCTTAATGCTTGTGCATATTTTGTGCTATATTTTGACACGGTCGTCGAACAATATGACCTATCCAACGCCATTTCGCTCTTTAATTTTGCATTGGTGCTGACTTTTGGTTTGTCCGAACCCATAAGTCTACGTTACTTATTCGATTGGGCCACCATATGCGGATGATTTGTCTTAGACATTTGTTAGTGAACGTTTCCAATTTTCTGCCAATTAGTTTGGTGCTCTTCCAAGTTTCACTAGAGTAGTATAGCACAGATTTTACATTCAATTTTGTATAGGTCAATATTTGGCTTGATTTCCAAACACTATTAAGCATACCAAAAGTACCTAGAGCCATATTTATTCTGCTCACGATATCAAGTTCAGCAGCACTCTTTCCACTACTAAAGCTGCCAAAATAATTAAAGTTTTCCATACACTCAATAATATTATGTTCTACACTGAGAGCAGCTTGTTGCATGGTACAGTACCCACCTATCATGAACTTGGTCTTAACCATATTAACACTAAGAAATATTAATCTCAAACCCAACACGATATATACATATTATCAATATTGTGGCTTCTTATGCAATTATGCCCAATTTAGCTATCTCCAGCTGTTTGCCCTTCTTTAGCGCACCATACTTGGTACATTTAGAGAATCATTTCTAAAATGTAATCAAATGTCAGTGTAACAAAAATGATTATGTATAACAATGTATGGTAGAATCGTAGAAAAACAAAATAAAATAGAGATATTTTTAATTTCATCCCACTAACAACAACAATAACTATACATATAAACACAAACAAATATTTCAACACATATAAAATAAAACATGTTGACATACATTTACACTTACATGTTCATGCAAGAGACAAAATTATTTTTGTGTGTACTTAAGCACCAAAGATCATAAATTTTGTCCAAAAACCACAATAACAACAACTATAACTATAAATAAAGAAATCAACTTGAGCAAGTAAGTCATAAAATAAATATCGTAATCTACAATAAACTGTTGTTATTGTTGTTGTTATATTTAAAGGACCATAAAATCGCAAACATTTTACAGAAAATATAAAACTGACACACAAACACCCAGTTACACTTACTTAATGTAAAGCTAATTTATTGTTTAAAATCGATGTTGATTATTAAATTAAATTTAGTTAATATACACAAAAAGCTAAATATGTACACGGGAATATATTATAATCTGGCTGACATTATTATATAGTGTGTATCTAAATGGTAGAAATAAATGCAACTTAATCAAAGATAATCAGTGATCACTTTGATTTCCTCCCAAAAATCAATTTTTTGAGTGAAAACATAAAAGTCCATTTATTTTGGAAACCAGAAGAGATAGAGCCAAAACAAAGATAATCTGTGATCACTTTGAGTTCATAATTAAATCGATTTTTCGAGTAAAAACGTAAAAGTCCATTTATCTTGGAAACCAGAAGAGTTAGAGCCAAAATACAGATAATCTGTGATCACTTTGATTTCCTCAAAAATCAATTTTTTGAGTAAAAACATAAAAGTCCATTTATCTTGGAAACTAGAAGAGATAGAGCCAAAATAAAAATAATCTGTGATCACTTTGATTTCCTCCCAAAAATAATTTTTTTTGAGTGAAAACATAAAAGTCCATTTATCTTGGAAACCAGAAGAGATAGAGCCAAAATAAAGATAATCTGAGATCACGAGAAGAGATAGAGCCAAAATAAAGATAATCTGTGATCACTTTGGTTTCCGACCACAATTCGATTCTTTGAGTGAAAACATAAAAGTCCATTTATCTTGGAATCCAGAAGAGATAGAACCAACATAAAGATAATCTGTGATCACTTTGATTTCCTCCCAAAAATCAATTTTTTGAGTGAAAACGTAAAAGTCCATTTATCTTGGAAACCAGAAGAGATAGAGCCAAAATAAAGATAATCTCCGATCACTTGGGTTTCCTACCACAAGTCGATTCTTTGAGTGAAAACATAAAAGTCCATTTATCTTGGAAACCAGAAGAGATAGAGCCAAAATAAAGTCCATTTATCTTGGAAACTAGAAGAGATAGAGCCAAAATAAAGATAATCTGTGGTAACTTTGGCTTCCTACCAAAAATCAATTTTTCGAGTGAAAACATAAAAGTCCATTTATCTTGAAAACCAGAAGAGATAGAGCCAAAATAAAAATAATCTGTGATCACTTTGAGTTCCTCCCGAAAATCGATTTTTTGAGTGAAAACACAAAAGTACATTTATCTTGGAAACCAGAAGAGATAGAGCCAAAGTAAAGATAATGTGTGATCACTTTGAGTTCCTCCCGAAAATCGATGTTTTGAGTGAAAACATAAAAGTCCATTTATCTTGGAAACCAGAAGAGATAGAGCCAAAATAAAGATAATCTGTGATCACTTGATTTCCTCAAAAATCAAATTTCTGAGTAAAAACATAAAAGTCCATTTAACTTGGAAACCAAAAGAGATAGAGCCAAAATAAAGATAATCTGTGATCACTTTGAGTTCCTCAAAAATAAATTTTCTGAGTAAAAACATAAAAGACCATTTATCTTGGAAACTAGAAGAGATAGGGCCAAAATAAAGATAATCTGTGATCACTTTGATTTCCTCACAAAAATCTATTTTTTGAGTGAGAACATAAAAGTCCATTTATCTTGGAAAACAGAAGAGATGGAGCCCAAATAATCTGTGATCACATTGACTAAAAAATCAATTTTTTGACCGAAAACACAAAAGTCTATTTATTTTGGAAACTAGAAGAGACAGAGCCAAATAAAGATAATCTGTCATCACTTTGAGTTCCTCAAAAATAAATTTTCTGAGTAAAAACATAAAAGTCGTTTTATCTTGGAAACTAGAAGAGATAGGGCCAAAATAAAGATAATCTGTGATCAGTTTGATTTCTTCCAAAAAATCAATTTTTTGAGTGAAATCATAACAGTCCATTTAGCTTGGAAACCAGAAGAGATAGGGCCAAAATAAAAATAATCTGTGATCACTTTGATTTCCTCCCAAAAATTAATTTTTAGAGTGAAAACATAAAAGTCCATTTATCTTGGAAACTAGAAGAGATAGAGCCAAAATAAAGATAATCTGTGATCACTTTGAGTTCTTCCCAAAAATCCATTTTCTGAGTAAAAACATAAAAGTCAATTTATCTTGGAAACTAGAAGAGATAGGGCCAAAATAAAGATAATCTGTGATCACTTCGATTTCCTCCCAAAAATCAATTCTTTGAGTGAAAATATAAAAATTTATCTTGGTAACAAGAAGAGATAGAGCCAAAATAAAGATAATAGTGATCGCTTTGATTTCCTCCCAAAAATCAATTTTTTGAGTGAAAACATAAAAGTCCATTTATCTTGGAAACCAGAAGAGATAGAGCCCAAATAAAGATAATCCGTGATCACTTTGATTTCCTCAAAAATCTATTTTTTGACTGAAAACACAAAAGTCCATTTATCTTAGAAACTAGAAGAGATAGAGCCAAAATAAAGATAATCTGTGATCACTTTGATTTCCTCCAAAAAATCGATTTTTCGAGTGAAAACATAAAAGTCCATTTATATTGGAAACCAGAAGAGATAGAGCCAAAATAAAGATAATCTGTGATCACATTGATTTCTTCCAAAAAATCGATTTTTCGAGTGAAAACATGAAAGTCCATTTATCTTGGAAAACAAAAGAGATAGAGCCCAAATAAAGATAATCCGTGATCACTTTGACTTCCTCAAAAATCAGTTTTTTGACTGAAAACACAAAAGTCCATTTATCTTGGAAACTAGAAGAGATAGGGCCAAAATAAAGATAATCTGTGATCACTTTGATTTCCTCAAAAATCATTTTTTTGACTGGAAACATAAAAGTCCATTTATCTTGGAAACTAGAAGAGATAGGGCCAAAATAAAGATAATTGTGATCACTTTGATTTCCTCCCAAAAATCAATTTTTCGAGTGAAAACATTAAAGTCCATTTATCCTGGAAACTAGAAGAGATAGAGCCAAAATAAAGATAATCTGTGATCACTTTGATTTCCTCAAAAATCATTTTTTGACTGAAAACATAAAAGTCCATTTATCTTGGAAACTAGAAGAGATAGGGCCAAAATAAAGATAATCTGTGATCACTTTGATTTCCTCCCAAAAATCAATTTTTTGAGTGAAAACATAAAAATTTATCTTGGTAACCAGCAGAGATAGGGCCAAAATAAAGATAATTGTGATCACTTTGATTTCCTCCCAAAATTCAATTTTTTTAGTAAAAACATAAAAGTCCATTTATCTTGGAAACCAGAAGAGATATAGCCAAAATAAAGATAATCTGTGATCACTTTGATTTCTTCCAAAAAATCAATTTTTTGAGTGAAAACATAAAAGTCCATTTATCTTGGAAACCAGAAGAAATAGGGCCAAAACAAAGATAATCCGTGATCACTTTGATTTCCTCAAAAATCAATTTTTTGAGTGAAAACATAAAAGTTCATTTATCTTGGAAACTAGAAGAGATAGGGCCAAAATAAATATAATTGTGATCACTTTGATTTCCTCCCAAAAATCAATTTTTTGACTAAAAACATAAAAGTTATTTATCTTGGAAACCAGAAGAGATAGGGCCAAAATAAAGATAATCTGTGATCACTTTGATTTCCTCCCAAAAATCAATTTTTTGAGTGAAAACATAAAAGTGCATTTATCTTGGAAACCAGAAGAGATAGGGCCAAAATAAAGATAATCTGTGATCACTTTGATTTCCTCCCAAAAATCAATTTTTTGAGTGAAAACATAAAAGTCCATTTATCTTGGAAACTAGAAGAGATAGGGCCAAAACAAAGATAATTCGTGATCACTTTGATTTCCTCAAAAATCAATTTTTTGACTGAAAACATAAAAGTCCATTTATCTTGGAAACTAGAAGAGATAGAGCCAAAATAAAGATAATCTGTGATCACTTTTATTTCCTCAGAAATCAATTTTCTGAGTAAAAACATAAAAGTCCATTTATCTTGGAAACTAGAAGAGATAGGGTTAAAATAAAGATAATCCGTGATCACCTTGATTTCCTCAAAAATCAATTTTTTGAGTGAAAACATAAAAGTTTATCTTGGTAACTAGAAGAGATAGAGCCAAAATAAAGATAATCTGTGATCACTTTGATTTCCTCACAAAAATCTATTTTTTGAGTGAGAACATAAAAGTCCATTTATCTTGGAAAACAGAAGAGATAGAGCCCAAATAATCTGTGATCACATTGACTAAAAAATCAATTTTTTGACCGAAAACACAAAAGTCTATTTATTTTGGAAACTAGAAGAGACAGAGCCAAATAAAGATAATCTGTCATCACTTTGAGTTCCTCAAAAATAAATTTTCTGAGTAAAAACATAAAAGTCGTTTTATCTTGGAAACTAGAAGAGATAGGGCCAAAATAAAGATAATCTGTGATCAGTTTGATTTCTTCCAAAAAATCAATTTTTTGAGTGAAATCATAACAGTCCATTTAGCTTGGAAACCAGAAGAGATAGAGCCAAAATAAAAATAATCTGTGATCACTTTGATTTCCTCCCAAAAATTAATTTTTAGAGTGAAAACATAAAAGTCCATTTATCTTGGAAACTAGAAGAGATAGAGCCAAAATAAAGATAATCTGTGATCACTTTGAGTTCTTCCCAAAAATCCATTTTCTGAGTAAAAACATAAAAGTCAATTTATCTTGGAAACTAGAAGAGATAGGGCCAAAATAAAGATAATCTGTGATCACTTCGATTTCCTCCCAAAAATCAATTCTTTGAGTGAAAATATAAAAATTTATCTTGGTAACAAGAAGAGATAGAGCCAAAATAAAGATAATAGTGATCGCTTTGATTTCCTCCCAAAAATCAATTTTTTGAGTGAAAACATAAAAGTCCATTTATCTTGGAAACCAGAAGAGATAGAGCCCAAATAAAGATAATCCGTGATCACTTTGATTTCCTCAAAAATCTATTTTTTGACTGAAAACACAAAAGTCCATTTATCTTAGAAACTAGAAGAGATAGAGCCAAAATAAAGATAATCTGTGATCACTTTGATTTCCTCCCAAAAATCGATTTTTCGAGTGAAAACATAAAAGTCCATTTATCTTGGAAACCAGAAGAGATAGAGCCAAAATAAAGATAATCTGTGATCACATTGATTTCTTCCAAAAAATCGATTTTTCGAGTGAAAACATGAAAGTCCATTTATCTTGGAAAACAAAAGAGATAGAGCCCAAATAAAGATAATCCGTGATCACTTTGACTTCCTCAAAAATCAGTTTTTTGACTGAAAACACAAAAGTCCATTTATCTTGGAAACTAGAAGAGATAGGGCCAAAATAAAGATAATCTGTGATCACTTTGATTTCCTCAAAAATCATTTTTTTGACTGGAAACATAAAAGTCCATTTATCTTGGAAACTAGAAGAGATAGGGCCAAAATAAAGATAATTGTGATCACTTTGATTTCCTCCCAAAAATCAATTTTTCGAGTGAAAACATTAAAGTCCATTTATCCTGGAAACTAGAAGAGATAGAGTCAAAATAAAGATAATCTGTGATCACTTTGATTTCCTCAAAAATCATTTTTTTGACTGAAAACATAAAAGTCCATTTATCTTGGAAACTAGAAGAGATAGGGCCAAAATAAAGATAATCTGTGATCACTTTGATTTCCTCCCAAAAATCAATTTTTTGAGTGAAAACATAAAAATTTATCTTGGTAACCAGCAGAGATAGGGCCAAAATAAAGATAATTGTGATCACTTTGATTTCCTCCCAAAATTCAATTTTTTTAGTGAAAACATAAAAGTCCATTTATCTTGGAAACCAGAAGAAATAGGGCCAAAACAAAGATAATCCGTGATCACTTTGATTTCCTCAAAAATCAATTTTTTGAGTGAAAACATAAAAGTTCATTTATCTTGGAAACTAGAAGAGATAGGGCCAAAATAAATATAATTGTGATCACTTTGATTTCCTCCCAAAAATCAATTTTTTGACTAAAAACATAAAAGTTATTTATCTTGGAAACCAGAAGAGATAGGGCCAAAATAAAGATAATCTGTGATCACTTTGATTTCCTCCCAAAAATCAATTTTTTGAGTGAAAACATAAAAGTGCATTTATCTTGGAAACCAGAAGAGATAGGGCCAAAATAAAGATAATCTGTGATCACTTTGATTTCCTCCCAAAAATCAATTTTTTGAGTGAAAACATAAAAGTCCATTTATCTTGGAAACTAGAAGAGATAGGGCCAAAACAAAGATAATTCGTGATCACTTTGATTTCCTCAAAAATCAATTTTTTGACTGAAAACATAAAAGTCCATTTATCTTGGAAACTAGAAGAGATAGAGCCAAAATAAAGATAATCTGTGATCACTTTTATTTCCTCAGAAATCAATTTTCTGAGTAAAAACATAAAAGTCCATTTATCTTGGAAACTAGAAGAGATAGGGTTAAAATAAAGATAATCCGTGATCACCTTGATTTCCTCAAAAATCAATTTTTTGAGTGAAAACATAAAAGTTTATCTTGGTAACTAGAAGAGATAGAGCCAAAATAAAGATAATCTGTGATCACTTTTATTTCCTCAAAATTAAATTTTTTGAGTAAAAACATAAAAGTCCATTTATCTTGGAAACCGGAAGAGATAGGGCCAATATAAAGATAATCTGTTGATTTCCTCCCAAAAATCTATTTTTTGAGTGAAAACATAGAAGTCCATTTTTCTTGGAAACCAGAAGAGATAGAGCCAAAATAAAGATAATCTATGATCACTTTGATTTCTTCCAAAAAATCGATTTTTTGAGTGAAAACTAAAAGTCCATTTATCTTGGAAAACAGAAAAGATAGAGCCCAAATAAAGATAATCCGTGATCACTTTGATTTCCTCAAAAATCAATTTTTTGACTGAAAACACAAAAGTCCATTTATCTTGGAAACTAGAAGAGATAGGGCCAAAATAAAGATAATCTGTGACCACTTGGATTTCCTTCCAAAAATCAATTTTTCGAGTGAAAACATAAAAGTCCATCTATCTTGGAAACCAGAAGAGATAGAGCCAAAATAAAGATAATCTGTGATCACCTTGATTTCTTCCCAAGAATCGATTTTTGTAGTGAAAACATAAAAGTCCATTTATTTGGAAACTAGAAGAGATAGAGCCCAAATAAAGATAATCCGTGATCACTTTGATTTCCTCAAAAATCTGTTTTTTGAGTGAAAACATAAAAGTCCATTTATCTTGGAAACCAGAAGAGATAGAGCCCAAATAAAGATAACCTGTGATCACTTTGAGTTCCTCAAAAATCAATTTTTTGAGTGAAAACAGAAGAGATAGAGCCCAAATAAAGATAATCCGTGATCACTTTGATTTCCTCAAAAATCAATTTTTTGACTGAAAACACAAAAGTCCATTTATCTTGGAAACTAGAGGAGATAGGGCCAAAATAAAGATAATCTGTGACCACTTGGATTTCCTTCCAAAAATCAATTTTTCGAGTGAAAACATAAAAGTCCATTTATCTTGGAAACCAGAAGAGATAGAGCCAAAATAAAGATAATCTGTGATCACCTTGATTTCTTCCCAAGAATCGATTTTTGTAGTGAAAACATAAAAGTCCATTTATTTGGAAACTAGAAGAGATAGAGCCAAAATAAAGATAATCTATGATCACTTTGATTTCTTCCAAAAAATCGATTTTTGGAGTGAAAACTAAAAGTCCATTTATCTTGGAAACTAGAAGAGATAGAGCTAAAATAAAGATAATCTATGATCACTTTGAGTTCTTCCCAAAAATCAATTTTTGAGTAAAAACAGAAGAGATAGAGCCCAAATAAAGATAATCCGTGATCACTTTGATTTCCTCAAAAATCAATTTTTTAACTGAAAACACAAAAGTCCATTTATTTGGAAACTAGAAGAGATAGAGCCCAAATAAAGATAATCCGTGATCACTTTGATTTCCTCAAAAATCTATTTTTTGACTGAAAACACAAAAGTCCATTTATCTTGGAAAGTAGAAGAGATAGAGCTAAAATAAAGATAATCTGTGATCACTTTGAGTTCTTCCCAAAAATCAATTTTTGATTGAAAACATAAAAGTCCATTTATCTTGGAAACCAGAAGAGATAGAGCCCAAAATAAAGATAATCTGTGATCACTTTGAGTTCTTCCCAAAAATCAATTTTTTGAGTGAAAACATAAAAGTCCATTTATCTTGGAAACCAGAATAGATAGGACCAAAATAATCTGTGATCACTTTGATTACCTACCAAAAATCTATTTTTCGAGTGAAAGCATAAAAGTCCATTTATCTTAGAAACTAGAAGAGATAGAGCCAAAATAAAGATAATCTGTGATCACTTTGAGTTCTTCCCAAAAATCAATTTTTTGAGTGAAAACTTTTATTTATCTTGGAAACCAGAGCAGATAGAGCCCAAATAAAGAGAAACTGTGATCACTTTGAGTTCCTCAAAAATCAATTTTTGAGTGAAAACAAAAAAGTCCATTTATCCTGGAAACCAGAAGAAATAGAGCCCAAATAAAGATATTCCGTGATCAATTTGATTTCCTTAAAAATAGATTTTTTGACTGAAAACATAAAAGTCCATTTATCTTGGAAACTAGAAGAGATGGAGCCAAAATAAAGATAATCTGTGATCACTTTGAGCTCCTCAAAAATAAATTTTCTGAGTAAAAACATAAAAGTCCATTTATCTTGGAAACAGAAGAGATAGGGCCAAAATAAAGATAATCTGTGATCACTTTTATTTCTTCCCAATAATAATTTTTTGAGTAAAAACATAAAAGTCCATTTATCTTGGAAACCAGAAGAGATAGGGCCAAAATAAAGATAATCTGTGATCACCTTGATTTCCTCCCAAAAATAAATTTTTGGGTGAAAACATAGAAGTCCATTTATCTTGGAAACCAGAAGAGATAGGGCCAAAATAAAGATAACCTGTGATCACTTTGATTTCCTCCCAAAAATCAATTTTTTGAGTGAAAACATAAAAGTCCATTTATCTTGGAAACTAGAAGAGATAGAGCCAAAATAAAGATAATCTGTGATCACTTTGATTTCTTCCCAAAAATCAATTTTTGAGTGAAAACATAAAAGTCCATTTATCTTGGAAACAAGAAGAGATAGGGCCAAAATAAAGATAATCTGTGATCACTTTGATTCCTCCCAAAAATCAATTTTTTGAGTGAAAACATAAAAGTCCATTTATCTTGGAAACTAGAAGAGATAGAGCCAAATTAAGATAATCTTTGATCACTTTTATTTCCTCAAAAATCAATTTTCTGAATAAAAACATAAAAGTCCAATTATCTTGGAAACTAGAAGAGATAGGGCCAAAATAAAGATAATCTGTGATTACTTTGATTTCCTCCTAAAAATCAATTTTTTCAGTTAAAATATAAAAGTCCATTTATCTTGGAAACCAGAAGAGATAGAGCCAAAATAAGGGTAATCTGTGATCACTTTGATTTCCTCCCAAAAATCGATTTTTCGAGTGAAAACATAAAAGTCCATTTATCTTGGAAACTAGAAGAGATAGGGCCAAAATAAAGATAATTGTGATCACTTTGGTTTCCTCCCAAAATTAAATTTTTTGAGTGAAAACATAAAAGTCCCTTTATCTTGGAAGCCAGAAGAGATAGGGCCAAAATAAAGATAATTTGTTGATTTCCTCCCAAAAATCTATTTTTTGAGTGAAAACATAAAAGTCCATTTATCTTGGAAACCAGAAGAGATAGAGCCAAAATAAACATAATCCGTGATCACTTTGATTTCCTCAAAAATCAATTTTTTGATTGAAAACACAAAAGTCCATTTATCTTGGAAACTAGAAGAGATAGAGCCAAAATAAAGATAATCTGTGATCACTTTGAGTTCCTCAAAAATCAATTTTCTGTGTAAAAACATAAAAGTTCATTTATCTTGGAAACTAGAAGAAATAGGGGCAAAATAAAGATAATCTGTGATCACTTTGATTTCCTCCCAAAAATCGATTTTTTGAGTGAAAACATAAAAGTCCATTTATCTTGGAAACCAGAAGAGATAGAGCCAAAATAAAGATAATCTGTGATCACTTTGATTTCCTCCCAAAAATCGATTTTTTGAGTGAAAACATAAAAGTCCATTTATCTTGGAAACCAGAAGAGATAGAGCCAAAATAAAGATAATCTGTGATCACTTTAATTTCCTCCCAGAAATCAATTTTTCGGGTGAAAACATAAAAGTCATTTATCTTGGAAACTAGAAAAGATAGAGCCGAAATAAAGATAATCTGGGATCACTTTGATTTCCTCCTAAAAATCAATTTTTGAGTAAAATCATAAAAGTCCATTTATCTTGGAAACTAGAAGAAATAAGACCAAAATAAAAATAATCTGTGATCACTTTGATTTCCTCCCAAAAATCGATTTTTCGGGTGAAGATAAAAAGTCCATTTATCTTGGAAACTAGAAGAGATAGAGCCAAAATAAAGATAATCTGTGATTACTTTGATTTCCTCCCAAAAATCAATTTTTTGAGTGAAAACACAAAAGTCCATTTATCTTGGAAACCAGAAGAGATAGAGCCAAAATAAAAATCTGTGATCACTTCGATTTCCTCCCAAAAATTAATTTTTCGGGTGAAAACATAAAAGTCCATTTATCTTAGAAACTAGAAGAGATAGAGCCAAAATAAAGATAATCTGTGATCACATTGATTTCCTCCCAAAAATCGATTTTTCGGGTGAAAACATAAAAGTCCATTTATCTTGGAAACTAGAAGAGATATGGCCAAAATAAAGATAATCTGTTGATTTCCTCCCAAAAATCAATTTTTGAGTGAAAACATAAAAGTCCATTTATCTTGGAAACCGGAAGAGATAGAGCCAAAATAAAGATAATCTGTGATCACTTTGATTTCCTCCCAAAAATTTATTTTTTGAGTGAATACATAAAAGTCTATTTATCTTGGAAAAACAAAAAATAATCTGTGATCACTTTGATTTCTTCCAAAAATCGATTTTTGAGTGAAAACATAAAAGTCCATTTATCTTGGAAACGATAGAAAAGATAGAGACCAAATAAAGATAATATGTTATCACTTTGATTTTCTCAAAAATTAATTTTTTGAGTAAAAACGTAAGGTCCATTTATCTTGGAAAGTAGAAGAGATAGAGCCAAAATAAAGATAGTCTGTGATCACTTTGGTTTCCTACCACAAGTCGATTATTTTAATGAAAACAAAAAAGATAATCTGTGATCACTTTGATTTCCTCCCCAAATTCGATTTTTGAGTGAAAACATAAAAGTCCATTTATCTTGGAACTAGAAGAGATAGAGCCAAAATAAAGATATCTGTGATCACTTTGATTTCCTCCCAAAAATTAATTTTTTGAGTGAAAACATAAAAGTCCATTTATCTTGGAAACCAGAAGAGATAGGGCCAAAATAAAGATAATCTGTGATCACTTTGATTTCCTCCCCAAATTCGATTTTTGAGTGAAAACATAAAAGTCCATTTATCTTGGAAACTAGAAGAGATAGAGCCAAAATAAAGATAATCTGTGATCACTTTGATTCCTCCCAAAAATCGATTTTTTGAGTGAAAACATAAAAGTCCATTCATCTTGGAAACCATAAGAGATAGAGCCAAAATAAAGATAATCTGTGATCACTTTGATTTCTTCCCAAAAATCGATTTTTCATTTATCTTGGAAACTATAAGAGATAGAGCCAAAATAAAGATAATCTGTGATCACTTTCAATTCCTCAAAATATCGATTTTTGAGTGAAAACATAAAAGTCCATTTATCTTGGAAACTATAAGAGATAGAGCCAAAATAAAGATAATCTGTGATCACTTTCAATTCCTCAAAAATATCGATTTTTGAGTGAAAACATAAAAGTCCATTTATCTTGGAAACTATAAGAGATAGAGCCAAAATAAAGATAATCTGTGATCACTTTCAATTCCTCAAAAATATCGATTTTTGAGTGAAAACATAAAAGTCCATTTATCTTGGAACTATAGAGATAGAGCCAAATAAAGATAATCTGTGATCACTTTCAATTCCTCACAAAATATCGATTTTGAGTGAAACATAAAAGTCCATTTATCTTGGAAACTATAAGAGATAGAGCCAAAATAAAAGATAATCTGTGATCAACTTTCAATTCCTCAAAATATAGATTTTTGAGTGAAAAACATAAAAGTCCATTTATCTTGGAAACTATAAGAGAAGCCAAAATAAAGATAATTGTGATCACTTTGATTTTCTCCAAAATCGATTTTTTTGAGTGAAACATAAAAGTCATTTATCTTGGAAAGAAGAGATAGGGCCAAAATAAGATAATTGTGATACTTTGGTTTCCTCGCCAAAATTAAATTTTTTGAGTGAAAACATAAAAGTCCCTTTATCTTGGAAGCCAGAAGAGATAGGGCCAAAATAAAGATATTTGTTGATTTCCTCTCCCAAAAATCAATTTTTTGAGTGAAAACATAAAAGTCCATTTATCTTGGAAACCAGAAGAGATAGAGCCAAAAGAGTAATCCGTGATCACTTTGATTTCCTCAAAAATCAATTTTTTAATTGAAAACACAAAAGTCCATTTATCTTGGAAACTAGAAGAGATAGAGCCAAAATAAAGATAATCTGTGATCACTTTGAGTTCCTCAAAAATCAATTTTCTGTGTAAAAACATAAAAGTTCATTTATCTTGGAAACTAGAAGAAATAGGAGCAAAATAAAGATAATCTGTGATCACTTTCATTTCCTCCAAAATATCGATTTTTGAGTGAAAACATAAAAGTCCATTTATCTTGGAAACCAGAAGAGATAGAGCCAAAATAAAGATAATCTGTGATCACTTTCATTTCCTCCAAAAATCGATTTTTGAGTGAAAACATAAAAGTCCATTTATCTTGGAAACTATAAGAGATAGAGCGAAATAAAGATAATCTGTGATCACTTTCAATTTCCTCCCAAATATCGATTTTTTGAGTGAAAACATAAAAGTCCATTTATCTTGGAAACTATAAGAGATAGAGCCAAAATAAAGATAATCTGTGATCACTTTCATTCCTCCCAAAAATCGATTTTTTGAGTGAAAACATAAAAGTCCATTTATCGTGGAAACCATAAGAGATAGAGCCAAAATAAAGATAATCTGTGATCACTTTCAATTTCCTCCCAGAAATCAATTTTTCGGGTGAAAACATAAAAGTCCATTTATCTTGGAAACTATAAGAGATAGAGCCAAAATAAAGATAATCTGGGATCACTTTGATTTCCTCCTAAAAATCAATTTTTGAGTAAAATCCTAAAAGTCCATTTATCTTGGAAACTAGAAGAAATAAACCAAAATAAAAATAATCTGTGATCACTTTGATTTCCTCCCAAAAATCGATTTTTCGGGTGAAGATAAAAAGTCCATTTATCTTGGAAACTAGAAGAGATAGAGCCAAAATAAAGATAATCTGTGATTACTTTGATTTCCTCCCAAAAATCAATTTTTGAGTGAAAACACAAAAGGTCCATTTATCTTGGAAACCAGAAGAGAGAGCCAAAATAAAAATCTGTGATCACTTTGATTTCCTCCCAAAAATTAATTTTCGGGTGAAAACATAAAAGTCCATTTATCTTAGAAACTAGAAGAGATAGACCCAAAATAAAGATAATCTGTGATCACCTTGATTTCCTCCCAAAATCGATTTTTTTGAGTGAAAACATAAAAGTCCATTTATCTTGGAAACCAGAACAGATAGAGCCAAAATAATCTGTGATCACTTTGATTACTACCAAAATTCTATTTTTCGAGTGAAAGCATAAAAGTCATTTATCTTGGAAACTAGAAGAGATAGAGACAAATAAAGATAATCTGTGATCACTTTGAGTTCTTTAAAAATTGATTTTTGAGTGAAAACATAAAAGTTCATTTATCTTGGAACCAGAAAGATAGAGCCAAATAAAGATAATCTGTGATCACCTTGATTTCCTCCCAAAAATCGATTTTTTGAGTGAAAACAAAAAGTCCATTTATCTTGAAACCAGAAGATAGAGCCAAATACTGTGATCACTTTGATTACTTACCAAAATTCTATTTTTCGAGTGAAAGCATAAAAGTCCATTATCTTGGAAACAGAAGAGATAGAGCCAAAATAAAGAATCTGTGATCACTTTGAGTTTCTTTAAAAATTGATTTTTTGAGTGAAAACATAAAAGTTCATTTATCTTGGAAACCAGAAAGCCAAAATAAAGATAATCTGTGATCACTTTCAATTCCTCAATAATATAGATTTTTGAGTGAAAACATAAAAGTCCATTTATCTTGGAAACTATAAGAGATAGAGCCAAATAAAGATAATCTGTGATCACTTTATTTCTCACCAAAATGATTTTTGAGTGAAAACATAAAAGTCCATTTATCTTGGAAACTATAAAGATAGAGCCAAAATAAGATATCTGTGATCACTTTCAATTCTCAAAATATCGATTTTTGAGTGAAAACACTAAAAGTCCATTTATCTGGGAAACTATAAGAGATAGAGCCAAAATAAAAGATAATCTGTGATCACTTGCAAGTTCCTCAAAAATATAATTTTTGAGTGAAAACATAAAAGTCATTTATCTTGGAACTAGAAGAAGATAGAGCCAAAATAAAGATAATCTGTGATCACTTTCAATTCCTCCAAAAATATCGATTTTGAGTGAAAACATAAAAGTCCATTTATCTTGGAAACCGATAAGAGATAGAGCCAAAATAAAGATAATCTGTGATCACTTTGATTTCCTCCCAAAAATCGATTTTTTGAGTGAAAACATAAAAGTCCATTTATCGTGGAAACCAGAAGAGATAGAGCCAAAATAAAGATAATCTGTGATCACTTTAATTTCCCTCCCAGAAATCAATTTTTCGGGTGAAAACATAAAAGTCATTTATCTTGGAAACTAGAAAAGATAGAGCCAAATAAAAGATAATCAGGGATCACTTTGATTTCCTCCTAAAAATCAATTTTTGAGTAAAATCAGAAAAGTCCATTTATCTTGGAAACTAGAAGAAATAAGACCAAAATAAAAATAATCTGTGATCACTTTGATTTCCTCCCAAAAATCGATTTTTCGGGTGAAGATAAAAAGTCCATTTATCTTGGAAACTAGAAGAGATAGAGCCAAAATAAAGATAATCTGTGATTACTTGATTTCCTCCCAAAAATCAATTTTTTGAGTGAAAACACAAAAGTCCATTTATCTTGGAAACCAGAAGAGAGAGCCAAAATAAAAATCTGTGATCACTTTGATTTCCTCCCAAAAATTAATTTTTCGGGTGAAAACATAAAGTCCATTTATCTTAGAAACTAGAAGAGATAGACCCAAAATAAAGATAATCTGTGATCACTTTGATTTCCTTCTAAAAATCGATTTTTCGGGTGAAAACATAAAAGTCCATTTATCTTGGAAACTAGAAGAGATATGGCCAAAATAAAGATAATCTGTTGATTTCCTCCCAAAAATCAATTTTTTGAGTGAAAACATAAAAGTCCATTTATCTTGGAAACCGGAAGAGATAGAGCCAAAATAAAGATAATCTGTGATCACTTTGATTTCCTCCCAAAAATTTATTTTTGAGTGAATACATAAAAGTCTATTTATTTTGGAAAACAAAAAATAATCTGTGATCACTTTGATTTCCTCCCAAAAAGTAATTTTTTGAGTAAAAACGTAAAGGTCCATTTATCTTGGAAACTAGAAGAGATAGAGCCAAAATAAAGATAGTCTGTGATCACTTTGGTTTCCTACCACAAGTCGATTATTTTAATGAAAACAAAAAAGATAATCTGTGATCACTTTGATTTCCTCCCCAAATTCGATTTTTTGAGTGAAAACATAAAAGTCCATTTATCTTGGAAACTAGAAGAGATAGAGCCAAAATAAAGATAATCTGTGATCACTTTGATTTCCTCCCAAAAATCAATTTTTTGAGTGCAAACATAAAAGTCCATTTATCTTGGAAACCAGAAGAGATAGGGCCAAAATAAAGATAATCTGTGATCACTTTGAGTTCTTCCCAAAAACCAATTTTTTGAGTGAAAACATAAAAGTCCATTTATCTTGGAAACTAGAAGAGATAGGGCCAAAATAAAGATAATCTGTGATCACTTTGATTTCCTCCCCAAATTCGATTTTTTGAGTGAAAACATAAAAGTCCATTTATCTTGGAAACTAGAAGAGATAGAGCCAAAATAAAGATAATCTGTGATCACTTTGATTTCCTCCCAAAAATCGATTTTTTGAGTGAAAACATAAAAGTCCATTCATCTTGGAAACCATAAGAGATAGAGCCAAAATAAAGATAATCTGTGATCACTTTGATTTCTTCCCAAAAATCGATTTTTCATTTATCTTGGAAACTAGAAGAGATAGAGCCAAAATAAAGATAATCCGTGATCACTTTGATTTCTTCCCAAAAATCTATTTTTTGAGTGAAAACATAAAAGTCCATTTATATTGGAAATCAGAAGAGATAGAGCCAAAATAAAGATAATCTGTGATCACTTTGAGTTCTTCCCAAAAATCGATTTTTGAGTGAAAACATAAAAGTTCATTTATCTTGGAAACCAGAAGAGATAGAGCCAAAATAAAGATAATCTGTGATCACCTTGATTTCCTCCCAAAAATCGATTTTTTGAGTGAAAACATAAAAGTCCATTTATCTTTGAAACCAGAACAGATAGAGCCAAAATAATCTGTGATCACTTTGATTACTTACCAAAATTCTATTTTTCGAGTGAAAGCATAAAAGTCCATTTATCTTGGAAACTAGAAGAGATAGAGACAAAATAAAGATAATCTGTGATCACTTTGAGTTCTTTAAAAAATTGATTTTTTGAGTGAAAACATAAAAGTTCATTTATCTTGGAAACCAGAAGCCAAAATAAAGATAATCTGTGATCACTTTGATTTCTTCCCAAAAATCGATTTTTTGAGTGGAAACATAAAATTCCATTTATCTTGGAAACCAGAAGAGATAGAGCCAAAATAATCTGTGATCACTTTGATTACCTGCCAAAATTCTATTTTTCGAGTGAAAGCATAAAAGTCCATTTATCTTGGAAACTAGAAGAGATAGAGCCAAAATAAAGTTAAACTGTGATCACTTTGAGTTCTTTAAAAAATTGATTTTTGACTGCAAACATAAAAGTTTATTTATCTTGGAAACCAGAAGAGATAGAGCCAAAATAAAGATAATCTAAGATCACTTTGATTTCTTCCCAAAAATCGATTTTTTGAGTGAAAACATAAAAGTCCATTTATATTGGAAACTAGAAGAGATAGAGCCAAAATAAAGATAATCTGTGATCACTTTGAGTTCTTCCCAAAAATCAATTTTTTGAGTGAAAACATAAAAGTTCATTTATCTTGGAAACCAGAACAGATAGAGCCTAAATAAAGATAATCTGAGATCACTTTGATTTCCTCCCGAAAATAAATTTTTTGAGTGAAAATATAAAAGTCCATTTATCTTGGAAACCAGAAGAGATAGAGACAAAATAAAGATAATCTGTGATCATTTTGAGTTCCTCAAAAATCAATTTTCTGAGTAAAAACATAAAAGTCCATTTATCTTGGAAACTGGAAGAGATAGGGCCAAAATAAGATAATCTGTGATCACTTTGATTCCTCCCAAAAATCGATTTTTTGAGTGAAAACATAAAAGTCCATTTATCTTGGAAACCAGAAGAGATAGAGCCAAAATAAAGATAATCTGTGATCACCTTGATTTCCTCCCAAAAATCGATTTTTTGAGTGAAAACATAAAAGTCCATTTATCTTGTAAACTAGAAGAGATAGAGCCAAAATAAAGATAATCTGTGATCACCTTGATTTCCTCCCAAAAATCGATTTTTTAAGTGAAAACATAAAAGTCTATTTATCTTTGAGACCAGAAGAGATAGAGCCAAATAAAGATAATCTGTGATCACTTTGATTTCCTCCCAAAAATAAATTTTTTGAGTGAAAACATAAAAGTCCATTTATCTTGGAAACCAGAAGAGATAGAGCCAAAATAAAGATAATCCGTGATCACTTTGATTTCTTTCCAAAAATCAATTTTTTGAGTGAAAACATAAAAGTCCATTTATCTTGGAAACCAGAAGCGATAGAGCCAAAATAAAGATAATTTGTGATCACTTTGATTTCCTCCCAAAAATCAATTTTTTGAGTGAAAACATAAAAGTCCATTTATCTTGGAAACCAGAAGAGATAGAGCCAAAATAAAGATAATCTGTGATCACTTTGATTTCCTCCCAAAAATCAGTTTTTTGAGTAAAAACATAAAAGTCCATTTATCTTGGAAACTAGAAGAGATAGGGCCAAAATACAGATAATACGTGATCACTTTGATTTCCTCCCAAAAATAGATTTTTCGGGTGAAAACATAAAAGTCCATTTATCTTGGAAACCAGAAGAGATAAGGCTAACATAAAATAGATTTTTTGAGGGAAAACATAAAAGTCCATTCATCTTGGAAACCAGAAGAGATAGTGCCAAAATAAAGATAATCTGTGATCACTTTGGTTTCCTACCACAAGTCGATTTTTTTAATGAAAACAAAAAAGATAATCTGTGATCACTTTTGACTGAAAATATAAAAGTCAATTTATCTTGGAATCTAGAAGAGATAAGGCCAACATAAATATGATCTGTGGTCACTTTGATTTATTCCCGAAAATGAATTTTTTGAGTGAAAACATAAAAGACCATTTATCTTGGAAACTAGAAGAGATGGGGCCAAAATAAAGATAATCTGTGATCACTTTGATTTCCTACAAAAAATCAATTTTTTGAGTAAAAACATAAAAGTCCATTTATCTTGAAAACCAGAAGAGATAGGGCCAAAATAAAGATAATCTGTGATCACTTTGATTTCCTCCAAAAAATCAATTTTTTGAGTGAAAACATAAAAGTTCATTTATCTTGGAAACCAGAAGAGATAGAGCTAAAATAAAGATAATCTGTGATCACTTTGATTTCTTCCCAAAAATCGATTTTTTGAGTGAAAACATAAAAGTCCATTTATCTTGGAAACCAGAAGAGATAGAGCCAAAATAATGATAATCTGTGATCACCTTGATTTCCTCCCAAAAATCAATTTTTTGAGTAAAACCATAAAAGTCCATTTATATTGGTAACTAGAAGAGATAGGGCCAAAATAAAGATAATTGTGATCAGTTTGATTTTCTCCCAAAAATCAATTTTTTGAGTGAAAACATAAAAGTCCATTTATCTTGGAAACCAGAAGAGATAGGGCCAAAATAAAGATAATCTGTGATCACTTTGATTTCCTCCCAAAAATCAATTTTTTGAGTGAAAGCATAAAAGCCCATTTATCTTGGAAACTAGAAGAGATACAGCCAAAATAAAGATAATCTGTGATCACTTTGAGTTCTTCCCAAAAATCGATTTTTTGAGTGAAAACATAAAAGTCCATTTATCTTGGAAACCAGAAGAGATAGAGCCCAAATAAAGATAATCCGTGATCACTTTGATTTCCTCAAAAATCAATTTTTTGACTGAAAACACAAAAGTCCATTCATCTTGGAAACTAGAAGAGATAGAGCCAAAATAAAGATAATCTGTGATCATTTTGAGTTCCTTAAAAATCAATTTTCTGATTAAAAACATAAAAGTCCATTTATCTTGGAAACTAGAAGAGATAGGGCCAAAATAAAGATAATCTGAGATCACTTTGATTTCCTCACAAAAATTGATTTTTTTAGTGAAAACATAAAAGTCCATTTATCTTGTAAACCAGAAGAGATAGAGCCAAAATAAAGATAACCTGTGATCACTTTGATTTCCTCCCAAAAATCTATTTTTTAAGTTAAAACATAAAAGTCCTTATCTTGGAAACCAGAAGACATAGGGCCAAAATAAAGATAATCTGTGATCACTTTGATTTCCTCCCAAAAATAAATTTGTTGAGTGAAAACAAAAAATTGGAAACCAGAAGAGATAGAGGCAAAACAAGGATAATCTGTGATCACTTTGATTTCTTCCCAAAAATCAATCTTTTGAGTGAAAACATAAAAGTCCATTTATCTTGGAAACCAGAAGAGTTAGAGCCAAAATAAAGATAGTCTGTGATCACTTTGGTTTCTTCCCAAAAATGAGTTTTTTGAGTGAAAACATAAAAGTCCATTTATCTTGCAAACTAGAAGAGATAGGGACAAAATAAAGATAATCTGTGATCACTTTGATTTCCTCCCAAAAATCGATTTTTCGGGTGAAAGCATAAAAGTCCATTTATCTTGGAAACCAGAAGAGATAAAGCCAACATAAAGATAATCTGTGATCACTTTGATTTCTTCTCGAAAATAGATTTTTTGAGTGAAAACATAAAAGTCTATTTATCTTGGAAACCAGAAGAGATAGAGCCAAAATAAAGATAAAATGTGATGACTTTGATTTCCTCCCAAAAATCAATTTTTTCAGTGAAAACATAAAAGTCCATTTATCTTGGAAACTAGAAGAGATAGGTCCAAAATAAAGATAATCTGTTGATTTCCTCCCAAAAGTCAATTTTTTGAGTGAAAACATAAAAGTCCATTTATCTTGGAAACTGGAAGAGATAGGGCCAAAATAAAGATAATTGTGATGACTTTGATTTCCTCCCAAAAATCAATTTTTTGAGTGAAAACATAAAAGTCCATTTATCTTGAAAACCAGAAGAGATAGAACCAAAATAAAGATAATCTGTGATCACTTTGATTTCTTCCAAAAAATCAATTTTTTGAGTAAAAACATAAAAGTCCATTTATCTTGGAAACCAGAAGAGATAGAGCCAAAATAAAGATAATCTGTGATCACTTTGATTTCCTCCCAAAAATCAATTTTTTGAGTGAAAACCTAAAAGTCCATTTATCTTGGAAACCAGAAGAGATAGAGCCAAAATAAAGATAATCTGTGATCACTTTGATTTCTTCCCAAAAGTCAATCTTTTGAGTGAAAACATAAAAGTCCATTTATCTTGGAAACCAGAAGAGATAGGGCCAAAATAAAGATAATCTGTGATCACTTTGATTTCCTCCCAAAAATCGATTTTTCGGATGAAAGCATAAAAGTCCATTTATCTTGGAAACCAGAAGAGATAGAGCCAAAATAAAGATAATCTGTGATCACTTTGATTTCTTCCCAAAAGTCAATCTTTTGAGTGAAAACATATAAGTCCATTTATCTTGGAAACCAGAAGAGATAGAGCCAAAATAAAAATAAGCTGTGATCAATTTGATTTCTTCCAAAAATCAATTCTTTGAGTAAAAACATAAAAGTCCATTTATCTTGGAAACCAGAAGATATAGAGCCAAAATACAGATAATCTGTGTTCACTTTGATTTCCTGCAAAAATCAGTTTATTGAGTGAAAACATAAAAGTTTATATATCTTGGAAACCAGAAGAGATACTGCCAAAATAAAGATAATCTGTGATCACTTTGATTTCCTCCCAAAAATCGATTTTTCGGGTGAAAGCATAAAAGTCCATTTATCTTGGAAACCAGAACAGATAAGGCCAACATAAAGATAATCTGTGATCACTTTGATTTCTTCTCGAAAATAGGTTTTTTGAGTGAAAACATAAAAGTCTATTTATCTTGGAAACCAGAAGAGATAGAGCCAAAATAAAGATAATCTGTGATTACTTTGATTTCTTCCCAAAAATAAATTTTTGGAGTAAAAACATAAAAGTTCATTTATCTTGGAAACCAGAAGAGATAGAGCCAAAATAAAGATAATCTGTGATCACTTTGATTTCCTCCCAAAAATCAATTTTTTGAGTGAAAACATAAAAGTCCATTTATCTTGGAAACCAGATGAGATAGGGCCAAAAAAAAGATAATCTGTGATCACTTTGATTTCCTCCCAAAAATAAATTTTTTGAGTGAAAACATAAAAGTCCATTTATCTTGGAAACTAGAAGAGATAGAGCCAAAATAGAGATAATCTGTGATCACTTTGAGTTCCTCCCGAAAATCGATTCTTTGAGTGAAAACATAAAAGTCCCTTTATCCTGGAAACCTGAAGAGATATAGCCCAAATAAAGATAATCTGTGATCACTTTGATTTCCTCCCAAAAATAAATTTTTTGAGTAAAATCATAAAAGTCCATTTATCTTGGAAACTTTTGACTGAAAACATTAAAGTCCATTTATCACTTTGGTTTCCTGCCACAATCGAGGTAAAACATAAAAGTCCATTTATCTTGGAAACTAGAAGAGATAGAGCCAAAATAAAGATAATCTGTGATCACTTGATTTCCTCCCAAAAATCAATTTTTTGAGTGAAAACATAAAAGTCTATTTATCTTGGAAACCAGAAGAGGTAGAGCCAAAATAAAGATAATCTGTGATCACTTTGAACTCCTCCCAAAAATAAATTTTATGAGTGAAAACATAAACGTCCATTTATGTTAGAAAGCAGAAGAAATAGAGCCAAAATAAAGATAATCTGTGATCACTTTGATTTCCTCCCAAAAATCAATTTTTCGGGTGAAAACATAAAAGTCCATTTAAGAGATAGAGCCAAAATAAAGGTAATCTGTGATCAATTTGAGTTCCTCCCGAAAATCAATTTTTTGAGTGAAAACATAAAATTCCATTTATCTTGGAAACTAGAAGACATAAGGCCAAAATAAAGATAATCTCTGATCACTTTGGTTTCCTACCACAAGTCGATTTTTTGAGTGAAAACATAAAAATCCATTTATCTTGGAAACTAGAAGAGATAGAGCCATAATAACGATAATCTGTGATCACTTTGATTTCCTCCCAAAAATCGATTTTTCGAGTGAAAACATAAAAGTCCATTTATTTTGGAAACGAAAAAAGATAAAGCCAAAATAAAGATAATCTGTGATCACTTTGGTTTCTTACATAAAATCGATTTTTTGAGTGAAACCATAAAAGTCCATTTAACTTGTAAACGAGAAGAAATAGTCCTTGATCACTTTGATTTCTATTTGTGTTTGAAACTAAACCATGGGATGCAGATATCTAAATTTTTTGTTTTTAAGGTCGTAAAATTTCTGCTTAAGGTAAGTTTTTTTTTATCGCATTGAGGGTAGTTATGTGTGGTAATTAGAGGTGCGGATAAAGCATCCTAAAGCATGTCTATTTCGTTGCCGTTAATGCCTGCGTGACCCGGAATCCAAATTATTTTAATATTGGTGTGTTTCTCATTATTAGGTTGGTATAATAGTTTTTGATATTTAAGTTTAATAATAAGTCAATAGCTGATAATGAGTCCGTCCATATTGCAAAGTTTCCTGGTGTGTTTATACATGCTTCGTAGATTGCAATAAGTTCCGCTGAGAAGATTGAATTATATTCATGAAGAATTGAGGCAGTCAGTGTTCTTTCCACTTCTGTAATGCTGAAGCTAACACCATGTTCGCTTTTAGAACCATCGGAAAAAATAAATTTGTGATTTGGTAGACTATTCTGAATTTCCGGGTCCTGTAGTATGGGGCTATGTGAAATAATGAACCGATTTCAACCATTTTTAATAGCATTCGTCCTTGGACCAAAAGAAACGAACGTTCGACTTATCTAAAAAATTTCGTCCTGTAGAGTGCGCATAAGGATTACTTGGACACAGACAGGCAGACAGACAGACAGACGTAATTTTTGATGTTATAATAATTAGCAAACATGCATAATACTCTCCCCACTATAGTGCTGTAGGGTATAATTACTTTTTTACCTAATCCTTGATCAATATTCTCAGAAATTGGAAATGCGTATATTCAAATCATTCTGAAGAAATTTTTCCGATCAGTCAGTAATTGATCATAGCTCTATTCGTTATGGACTTGATCATTAGTTCCATAGATGTATAAAGAAATTACTAAATGATTTCGAAATGATAGAATCTAAAAATATTTAGATCGGTTTTCGTAAAAATTTTTTTACAGGTGAAGGGTATTTAACTTGATTTTTTGTTGGTTTTCGAAGCGAATGTTTTTAAAAGTTATGTAATTATGTTTCATGGTATTGAAAACAATTTTTGCATGTAACACGCTACAGGTAACATAATGAAAAATGAATAGAAAAAATTTCTAAAATTTTTTTTTGCAATTTAAACACACTTGTTAGTAAACAATGTACGTATTTGTATCGTGCATATAAAACATGTATTTAAATAAAACATATTTTAAAACGACATATAACATCCTTCGGCCCAAACACATCCTTGTCCAAACATTCTATATGGAAATTACAAAACTATATGTGTTGTTATTATTAAAGCCTCTTCTAATACAAGTACTATAGTTATTTGTTGTTGAAGAGCATCATGTTATAAACGTCCATGTTGCAAGACCTTAATGTGCATCATGATATGCATGACCATTTTACTGTTAGGCAATTATATAAAACAATTAAATATGCTATATCTGATAGAATTTTTAATGCACTGCTTTAAAATAATCAGATTTATTTTTTTCCCAACAATATCGAACTATAAATTTGGCCATCAAGACGAAATCTATATTGATTTAGTGCGATAAAAGCTCTCTTTTAAAACATTTAAAACTTTATAATATTTTCTTGTGTGAATCGCCCGCTGATTTTAAGAATTAGCACATTCAGTAACAGTTCTGTGAAAACTTTAGGAGCACAGTTAAATTTTAAACATAACCAAATATGTAAACTATTAAAACAAAAATGTTTATTGACGTATTTAGTAATTTGAGTTAAAAATATTTTGCTTAAGTACAATACAATATTGGTTAAATGATTTGCAAGTGCTGCAAACTTTCCAGACTTTCAATTCAGCGATTAATGTTTTTTTAAAACAAAACTTCTAAAACAATTTAAAACGAGTATTTTTATAAGTAGAAAACTATAACACAAGTACCATGAAAAAGTCAAAATTTTTATATAAAAATATTTTTTAACCAAATACACTGTGAACAGAATTTAGTGTTTTTTTTTTCCAGTTTTAATCACTTTAAAATTGAATATGAATTGTATAAAAAATATTATGACATCTTTTGTAATCGACATGGGCGTTTTTGATGACTTATGTTTTATTTGTTATTGAGTGACTGTACAAATTACCAATACTGTGTTAGTTTAGAATGGTGAGATAAGTCAGGACTTGAGCCTTGGAAAGCTTTACTTCAAATAAAGCTCCAGGTACGGATGGTAATTTGCTGGAAATTTTTGAAATGGGGAGATATTATTACCTCCTTCAGCAGCACTGATTGGAAAATTTAAAAAATCTCTCTACCAAATTTTTTGAGGATCGGTCTATAATCGACCTTACCGCCCATACAAGGACCCCTTCAGAAAATTACTTAAATGCACAATATTCATTACCAAATAATGATATATATACAGAATTTTGAAATTTTGTTTTTATATACATATATATATAATTTTACGTAAAATGAGTTATGTGCCTTTAAGTGTTTTTCTGAAAGAGACCTTTTATAGCAGCTATGATCAATTATGGACCGGTAGAAAATAGTAATATTTCTCTGTATATGAGCAATACTTGTACCAAATTTTATATGGATGTCTTAATTTAGTAATGAGTTATATGCGTTTAAGTGATTTTCGGGAGGGGACCTTGTATGGGAGCTATGACCAATTATGGACCGATCGGAAAAAATGCCACAGTAATATTTCTGTGCATATGAGTAATACTTGTGCCAAATTGTATATGGATATCTTAATTTAGTAATGAGTTATGCACATTTAAGTGATTTTCTGGTGAGGACCTTGTATGGGAGCTATGCCCAATTATGGACCGATCGGAGAAAAAAATTCACAGTAATATTTCAATGCATATGGGCAACCTTGTACCAAATTTTATATGAACAAGTTAGAGTGCTAAATTCGGCTGAGCCGAATCTTAAATACCCTCCACCAGCTACTTTTATATTAAGACTTTTCTAATTGGTCAAATATTTGTAGAAATAAGTTATCTCATGTCTTAAATTGAAAAATCCCAAGATTTAAACAGCTTAAATCTATTACAATTCCAAGATTTATTGAACATTACAAACGCAATTTTCTTTATATTTTTATAGCGCTTAGCGATATTTAGTAATTTGCATGTATGCATGTGTGTGAAAATTAAACGATTTTCAAAATACATATATATAATCTACACAAATTGATAATGCAACTAGTTAAATACGGTTAAAGTGCTTTCAGGGGCAGGACCTAGATATGACCAATTAAAGTCCGATCGTAAAAAATTCTTTAAGCTAAATTTCTGTACATAAAAGCTATATTTCAGTAAAATTTTATATCTATATCGTAATTTAGTAATAAGTAATGTGTGTTTAAGTGATTTTCGGAAGGGAACCTTGTATGGGACCGACCGCACCCATGTTATGAGCAGATCGTGAGAAATCTTGAAATAGAATTTTTGTATACAAAACTAATATTTGTGGCAAATTTTGTATCAATAGCTTTATTTGGTAATGAGTAATGTGCGTTTAAGAGATTTTCGTAAAAGGATCTTGTATGAGAGCTATGACGAATTATATATAAAAACAAAATTTCAAAATTCTGTATCTATATCATTATTTGGTAATGAATATTGTGCATTTAAGTGATTTTCTGGAGGGGACCTAGTATGAGAGCTATGACCAAATATGGACCGATCGTAAAAGAATTTTATAGTGTAATTTGTGTATATAAGAGCAATAATTGTTTCTATATTTCTCTGTATATTAGCAATACTTCTGCCAAACTTTATAGTTAGTAATGAGTTATGAGCGTTTAAGTGATTTTCGGGAGGGGACCTTGTATGGGAGCTATGACCAATTATGGACCGATCGGAAAAAACTTTCACAGTAATATTTTTTTATGCATATGGGCAATACTTATACCAAATTTTGTATGGATATCTTAATTTAGTAATGAGTTATGCGCGTTTAAGTGATTTTCGGAAGGGGACCTTGTATGGGAGCTATGACCAATTTTGAACCGATCCAAAAAAATTTTCACAGTAATATTTCTATGCATGTGGGCAATTTTCATAACAAATTTTATATGGATATCTTAATTAAGTAATGAGTTATGCGCGTTTAAGTGATTTTCGGGATGGGACCTTGTATGGGAGCTATGACCAATTATGGACCGATCGGAAAATTTTCACAGTAATATTTCTATGCATATGGGCAATACTTATACCAAATTTTGTATGGATATCTTAATTTAGTAATGAGTTATGGGCGTTTAAGTGATTTTCGGGAGGGGACCTTGTATGGGAGCTATGACCAATTATGGACCGATCCAGAAAATTTTTCTCTGAAAGAATTCTATTGACATAAGATTTTAATTTGTAAAATTTTGTGAAGATATCGACATTGTGATGGAAGTTATTAACGAAAAACCCATTTTCCGGGAATATGTACTTTTATATGGGAGGTATATGAAATTGTGGACCGATTCTGGCAATTTTCTGCACGGATCAAGATCTTGTGTAGAAACAAATGTATGGTGATTTTCATGGAATTATCTTGCACAGTTTTGGAGAAAATTACATTAGAATGTGAAAAAAATGCTTATTTTTTTCGAGGTTGTTTTAAATTTTGATTCATAACTTTTCCCGATGTGAACCGATATTGCTCATTTTCAACACCAAACTGTACCGGATAATAATGAATATTTTGGGTGAATTTGGTTAAATTATATTGCTTCGTTTTAACGTGAGCGTGTTTTACACAGACAGACAGACGGACGGACGGACGGACAGACGGACATAGCTAAATCGACTCAGAATTTCATAAGGACCCAGAATATATATACTTTGTTGGGTCTCAGATGAATATTTCTTGGTGTTACACACGGAATAACAAAGTTATATATACCCTCTATCACCACTGATGGTGGTGGAGGGTATAATTAGTGATTTTCGGGAGGGGACCTTGTATGGGAGCTATGACCAATTATGAACCGATCGGAAAAAACTTTCACAGTAATATTTCTATGCATATGGGCAATACTTGTACCAAATTTTATATGGATATTTTAATTTATTAATGAGTTATGCGCGTTTAAGTGATTTTCGGGAGGTGACCTTGTATGGGAGCTATGTCCAATTATGGACCGATCCATAAAATTTTTTCTCCGGAAGAATTTTATTGACATAATATTTTAATTTTTAAAATTTTGTGAAGATATCGACATTGTGACGGAAAATACCCATTTTCGCGGAATATGTACTTTTGTGTGAGAGGTATGTGAAATTGTGGACCGATTCTGGAAATTTTCAGCAGGAATCAAGCTCTTGTGTAGAAACGAATGTGTGGTGATTTTCATGGAATTATCTTGCACAGTTTTCGAGAAAATTGCATCAGAATGTGTAAAAATGCTTATTTTTTTCTAGGTTGTTCTAAATTTTGATTCATAACTTTTCCCGGTGCGAACCGATTTTGCCCATTTTCATCACCAAACAACTTAGGAAAATGAAGAACGTTTTGGGTGAATTTGGTTAAACTTTATTGCTTCGTTTTATCGTGAGCGTGTTTTACACAGACAGACGGGCATAGCTAAATCGACTCAGAATTTGATTAGGACCCAGAATATATATAATTTGTAGGGTCTCAGATGAATATTTCTTGATGTTACACACGGAATGACAAAGTTATATATATCCTCTATCACCACTGATGGTGGTGGAGGGTATAAAAAGTTTATACTTAGGAAGATAATTCTTCATTACGAACTGATCTATAACTGACCCTAGCCCCTATAAAAGGTTCCTTTCAGGAAATAGTATTTCTCATTAAAATACGAGTTTTACTTATTTAAAAATACGACTATAGCAATGAAATTCGATATAAACAAGTTCTATACCAAAATTTTATGAGTATCGGTTCATAATAGACGCTTTTAAGGTCCACTGCAATTGTAAAGTACATATAAAATTTTCTACGTTTTGAATTGTGGTTTGTATTCAATTGTTAATTGGATAATTAAAATTGTATGCAAAAATAGCTTCATTTTTTTGTAGAACAAAAATCTATTTTACCATTAAATGAATTTAATTTACGAAAAACATTAGGGCAATGAACAATTACACTTTAAACAATAATATATTGCAAAGTTTAAACAAAAAGCTTTGCCTCAGAATTAACTTTTTATTATATATTTCAAAAAAGAATTTGGAATGTTTTTAAATGGTGACAACCTAATGTGCACACATTTTTATTGTTTTATATAAAAAATATAATATTAAATTAAATATACACATATATCATGCATATATATTATTTGGATATTTTTTTGTAATTTTTAAATTTTAAGCCATAAAATTATATTTATTTGCATGTGTTTCTTTGTATGGTAAATTTAAAACTGTATTAATTATTAAATTGTTTACCATGCAAACATTAAAAAAAGGCTTCGACAATTTCATGCAAATTTTATTTAGGCAAAAAAATCACAAAAAATGTGTTGTTTTTTTATGCAATAACAAAAAGTTTCTCTTAATATTAGAACTATTTAAATAATAAGAATTATTTTTCTTATATTTAAAGTTAAACAATGACACTCATAGTTTTGCACTAATGAAATCATAAAACTTTTCGTGCAAAGCTCAGGCAATTCGCTAACTAATATTAAAAGTTTGTACCTTAACTTAAGGAATATAGTATATTGCCTTCCATAAAATTTGGAAATGTATGATAAGATTCTGTCTCCTAGCACACAGACACTCTGATATGCGGAACCATTTTTTCTTAAACATCAGCCAATAGAAGATTTTTTGTATATCTAGGTTGCACGATTACGATAACCAGTGGTTCATCCCAGGACATATAGTGCAGACTATACAAGGCAAGACAAGCATTTGGTATGTTAAACCACGTTTGGCGATCGTCCCAACTATCAACTTATACGTAGATGCAAACGGCGCTGGATAGGGCACATACTCAGAAAACCTTCAGACAACATTACCGGAATGACTATCGATTGGACACCTCAGGGCCAGAGACGTATTGGTAGACCTGCTCATACATGGAGAAGGCAGCTCGACTATGAAATTAGATCTTTAGCTTATGGTTGGAGTGAGATAACCGTATGTTTATATAAAACTTATGTGTGCCAAATTTCATACTATTGTTTATAAGTGTGACTGGGGTCAAATTAGGTCCTGTCATTACCGAAATCAGCGACATCGTTTAGATTTATATAAAACAAAATTTTGCTAATTTTTCTTGGGGTCCGGTTGTATGGGGGCTAGGTGAAATAATATACCGATTTCAATAATTTTCAATAGCTTTCATCCAAATAGCATGGATCAGAAAAGGAGTACGTGCCAAATTTCATCAAAATATCTTAAAAATTGCAACCTGAAGCATGTTCAAAATGGTTAATATGGACACACAAACAGACAGAGAGAGACGCGTGAACATATCTCAATAGCCTCAGGAAGTGAGTCTATTAAGCTATCAATATTTTTGGGTATTACAAACACGCATAATACCCCCCTGTGGTATAGGCATGGTATAGGGCATACAAATTTCGACATACCGCGATACAACTGTACAACACCAATTGTGAATCGGCAATTGATGTATAAATTGTTTTAAATATTATTATTTTTTCCTTTTCATATTTAATTGGAAGTACTCGAGGTTGCACAATGTGTACATACTTTATAACTACACTGTAATTTACAGGTGATTTAACCGGTCAACTATGCAATCTAACACGAAATTGTTTTTTTTTTTACAAGCGATTCAACAACAGCAACAATATCTATAGAATTTAACAACAACTTGTTATAGAATTTAAGCTCAATTGACAACAGCAACTGCAACATAACTGAATAAAATTTAAAATCATCATAACAAAATAATAAATATGGTTAAATGTGTATGAAATGGATATAAATTAAATTGAAAAAAATAAAAATTGAATTTTCTATTAGAATTGCAAAAAATATATTGCATGTGTTTATTTAACATACATAGAAAATAACAAATAAATGTTTGATCTTTTTTCTCCTTTGGCCATTTTTTTGCTAGGATAAATGTCCAACTTTGATTCCCTCTGACTCCAGCAGTTCTTGACCTAAAGAGCTGTGTCTGTCATAATATAACATAGTACTAACCTCTGTGCAAATTTCATCTAAATCGGAAGACATCGATTTTAAAAGTTCGGTTCTTTGGTACAAAATTCCCCATATACAAACATTCGAAGTACTATAGTACGTATGATTATTATTTACAGTAGGTAATACTTATACGTACAAGTGCACATTGACATACAATCCGAAAACAATGACAATAAGACATTTTTATGGCAGTTTGTTTTGTTTCGTTAACCTAGAAAAATTCATGAGAAATATTGATTTTTTATTTATTATTTGTCTTCTTTCATACTTTTATTATTATTTTATAAGTGAGAGTTAGATTTTTCTGTAAGTGTGTGTGTGTGTTCAACAATATTAAATTGGTCGCTTTTTCCCAAATGTCTGACCACTTGGTTGACAGGATTTTCATATTTATGGACATATAAATAGTATTAAAGTAGAGATAAATTCAATATTGATTGTTCATAACTTTGAACAGTGTCAGTCAATAGTCACTAAGTAATCTAGAAAATGGCAAATTATAAAGATGGTTTTTGTACTATATAAAACCCATTAGAAATAATCTAATTCAGACTTAGTTATAGCCATAGAATTTAGGTCAAATCACTAGTTCGCCACAGAAACAAAAATCTGTAGGTGTTGGCAATATAAATACCTTTAAACAGACATGGTAATATGGGGCCTAGTACTGTCTTAATGCAATACTCAGCATTCCTTTCAGGACGAACATTCTGACCAAAGTCTATACATATAGATACAAATTCTCCGTAAAGTCAATTTATTATATTTTAAAAACCCCAACTTACGATTACCCTGAAAGGTAATATCACGATACAATAAACATGAACGTTAATTTTTACAAACTGCTAATCAAAAGAAAATACACAGGGTAAACAAGCTTATGCCCTTTAGGGCTTTAATCATTGTTCAGTTCTAGTTCAGTTCTAGTCAGTTCTAGTTCAGTTCTAGTTCAGTTCTAGTTCAGATCTAGTTCAGTTCTAGTTCAGTTCTAGTTCAGTTCTAGTTCAGTTCTAGTTCAGTTCTAGTTCAGTTCTAGTTCAGTTCTAGTTCAGTTCTAGTTCAGTTCTAGTTCAGTTCTAGTTCAGTTCTAGTTCAGTTCTAGTTCAGTTCTAGTTCAGTTCTAGTTCAGTTCTAGTTCAGTTCTAGTTCAGTTCTAGTTCAGTTCTAGTTCAGTTCTAGTTCAGTTCTAGTTCAGTTCTAGTTCAGTTCAAGTTCAGTTCTAGTTCAGTTCTAGTTCAGTTCTAGTTCAGTTCTAGTTCAGTTCTAGTTCAGTTCTAGTTCAGTTCTAGTTCAGTTCTAGTTCAGTTCTAGTTCAGTTCTAGTTCAGTTCTAGTTCAGTTCTAGTTCAGTTCTAGTTCAGTTCTAGTTCATTAGTTCAGTTCTAGTTCAGTTCTAGTTCAGTTCTAGTTCAGTTCTAGTTCAGTTCTAGTTCAGTTCTAGTTCAGTTCTAGTTCAGTTCTAGTTCAGTTCTAGTTCAGTTCTAGTTCAGTTCTAGTTCAGTTCTAGTTCAGTTCTAGTTCAGTTCTAGTTCAGTTCTAGTTCAGTTCTAGTTCAGTTCTAGTTCAGTTCTAGTTCAGTTCTAGTTCAGTTCTAGTTCAGTTCTAGTTCAGTTCTAGTTCAGTTCTAGTTCAGTTCTAGTTCAGTTCTAGTTCAGTTCTAGTTCAGTTCTAGTTCAGTTCTAGTTCAGTTCTAGTTCAGTTCTAGTTCAGTTCTAGTTCAGTTCTAGTTCAGTTCTAGTTCAGTTCTAGTTCAGTTCTAGTTCAGTTCTAGTTCAGTTCTAGTTCAGTTCTAGTTCAGTTCTAGTTCAGTTCTAGTTCAGTTCTAGTTCAGTTCTAGTTCAGTTCTAGTTCAGTTCTAGTTCAGTTCTAGTTCAGTTCTAGTTCAGTTCTAGTTCAGTTCTAGTTCAGTTCTAGTTCAGTTCTAGTTCAGTTCTAGTTCAGTTCTAGTTCAGTTCTAGTTCAGTTCTAGTTCAGTTCTAGTTCAGTTCTAGTTCAGTTCTAGTTCAGTTCTAGTTCAGTTCTAGTTCAGTTCTAGTTCAGTTCTAGTTCAGTTCTAGTTCAGTTCTAGTTCAGTTCTAGTTCAGTTCTAGTTCAGTTCTAGTTCAGTTCTAGTTCAGTTCTAGTTCAGTTCTAGTTCAGTTCTAGTTCAGTTCTAGTTCAGTTCTAGTTCAGTTCTAGTTCAGTTCTAGTTCAGTTCTAGTTCAGTTCTAGTTCAGTTCTAGTTCAGTTTCTAGTTCAGTTCTAGTTAGCTAGTTCAGTTCTAGTTCAGTTCTAGTTCAGTTCTAGTTCAGTTCTAGTTCAGTTCTAGTTCAGTTCTAGTTCAGTTCTAGTTCAGTTCTAGTTCAGTTCTAGTTCAGTTCTAGTTCAGTTCTAGTTCAGTTCTAGTTCAGTTCTAGTTCAGTTCTAGTTCAGTTCTAGTTCAGTTCTAGTTCAGTTCTAGTTCAGTTCTAGTTCAGTTCTAGTTCAGTTCTAGTTCAGTTCTAGTTCAGTTCTAGTTCAGTTCTAGTTCAGTCTAGTTCTTTCTAGTTCAGTTCTAGTTCAGTTCTCTAGTTCAGTTCTAGTTCAGTTCTAGTTCAGTTCTAGTTCAGTTCTAGTCAGTTCTAGTTCATAGTCAGTTCTAGTTCAGTTCTAGTTCAGTTCTAGTTCAGTTCTAGTTCAGTTCTAGTTCAGTTCTAGTTCAGTTCTAGTTCAGTTCTAGTTCAGTTCTAGTTCAGTTCTAGTTCAGTTCTAGTTCAGTTCTAGTTCAGTTCTAGTTCAGTTCTAGTTCAGTTCTAGTTCAGTTCTAGTTCAGTTCTAGTTCAGTTCTAGTTCAGTTCTAGTTCAGTTCTAGTTCAGTTCTAGTTCAGTTCTAGTTCAGTTCTAGTTCAGTTCTAGTTCAGTTCTAGTTCAGTTCTAGTTCAGTTCTAGTTCAGTTCTAGTTCAGTTCTAGTTCAGTTCTAGTTCAGTTCTAGTTCAGTTCTAGTTCAGTCTAGTTCAGTTCTAGTTCAGTTCTAGTTCAGTTCTAGTTCAGTTCTAGTTCAGTTCTAGTTCAGTTCTAGTTCAGTTCTAGTTCAGTTCTAGTTCAGTTCTAGTTCAGTTCTAGTTCAGTTCTAGTTCAGTTCTAGTTCAGTTCTAGTTCAGTTCTAGTTCAGTTCTAGTTCAGTTCTAGTTCAGTTCTAGTACAGTTCTAGTTCAGTTCTAGTTCAGTTCTAGTTCAGTTCTAGTTCAGTTTTACTTTAAAATTAGTCGCTAGATACTAATGAGCTGAATTTTTAATGTTTATTTTAACCTACCCTCTTATAGCTATCGTTCATCATAAAATAAAACTTAAATGTTTACTTTCCAAAAATGAATGATACATAAAGATACAATTGGAAATATATAACTATGTGTAAGATTTTCTAAATTTGGTGTGTCTAGACTTTAGTATTTATTTATGTGTGGTTATTGAAAGTGTAGAAATTCAGTCGTTGGCAATATTACAACATAAATATTTACATAGACTTAAACTTTAAGTTATTTGCACTTAATTTCGCAAAACAAACGAAAAAATGGAGATTTTTCCAATGGCACACATTTAAACAACGAAATCAAATAAACGAAAATGAACGCGTGAACCTGAAGGAAATTAATAAAAAATATATATAAATAAATAAAACAATGTATCACAAATTGAAAGAAAAAGGCATGAAAATGGTAAATAAATCAACAAACCATTAAATTGAAATAAAATGTACGTTTTTTATTTTGGTGTGTGACAGGACATTTTATTTTGCACGTTTGAGAATACAGTAGTTTCCTTGTTAAATGAATTCACAGTGTAGCGAATTTCTTTTTACTTTGATATATACTTTATATTACGAACGAATGAAAAAATTGTGTACTCGAAACTATCAGAGAAAAATTTTAACTGTTTTAGCATCATATATATGTCGTTAAATCGGGAATCCATTGTATTTTTAAATTGTTTTAAATAGAAGACAACAAAAAATCAAAGCTATAAAAATACACCTGGAGGTATGATTGATATGAATTTAAATTTAATTTCTTTAAATTTGCGATAAATTTTATTTTGTGTCATTGTTTTATATTTTATTGAATTTTTAATAAATTCTTGTATTGTTTTAAAATAAATATGGAAAAAATAACCATAGAACATTTAATTATAAAATGTTGCATAACCTTACATAGTTTCAATGTAAAATTCTTTATTTCGGATATTTGATGCTATTTTTATACCCTCCACCACCATCAGTGGTGATAGAGGGTATATATAACTTTGTCATTCCAAGAACTATTCATCTGAGACCCAACAAAGTATATATATTCTGGGTCCTTATCAAATTCTGAGTCGATTTAGCTATGTCCGTCTGTCTGCCTAAAACACGCTCACGTTAAAACTAAGCAAAGGAAGTACACCAAATTCACCGAAAATATTCATTGTTGTCCTAAGCAGTTTGGTATTGAAAATGAGCAAAATCGGTTCATACCGGGAAAAGTTATGAATCAAAATTTAAAACAACCTCGAAAAAAATAAGCATTTTTTACACATTCGGATGCAATTTTCTAGAACTTGAGAACTTGATCTTTGCTGAAAATTGCTAGAATCGGTCCACAATTACCTCCCATACAAAAGTACATATTCCCGGAAAATGGGTTTTTTGTTAATAACTTCCGTCACAATGTCGATATCTTCACAAAATTTTACAAATTAAAATCTTATGTCAATAGAATTCATTCGAGAAAAAATTTTCCGGATCGGTCCATAATTGCACATAGCTCCAATACAAGGTCCCCTCCCGAAAATCACTTAAACGCGCATAACGCATTACTTAATTAAGATATCCATATAAAATTTGGTACAAGTATTGCTTATCTATACAGAAATATTATTGAGAAATTTTTTTCCGATCGGTTCATAATTGGTCATAGCTCCCATACAAGGTCCCCTCCCGAAAATCACTTAATGCACAATATTTATTACCAAATAATGATATAGATACAGAATTTTGAGATTTTGTCTTTATATACATAATTGGTCATAGCTCCCATACAAGGTCCTTTTACGAAAATCTATTAAACGCACATTACTCTTTACCAAATAAAGGTATTGATACAAAATTTGGCATAAATATTAGTTTTGTATACAAAAATTCTATTTCCAAATTTTTTCACGATCGGTTCATAACATGGGTGCGGTCGGTCCCATAAAAGTTTCCTTTCAGAAAATCAAATAAACACTCATAACTTATTACAAAATTACGATATAGATACAAAATTTGACTGAAATATAGCTTTTATGTACAGAAATTTTGCTTAAAGAATTTTTTACGATCGGTCCATAATTGGTCATATCTCCAATACTAAGTCCTGCCCTTAAAAGCGCTTTAACCGTATTTAACTGGTTGCATTATCAATTTGCGTAGAACAAAATTATATATATGTATGTATTTTGAAAATCCTTAAATCTTTCACACACATGCATACATGCAAATTACTAAATATCACTAAGCGCTTTTAAAATATAAAGAAAATGGCGTTTGTAATGTTCAATAAATCTTGGAATTGTAATAGATTTATGCTGTTTAAATCTTGGGATTTTTTCTATTTAAGACATGAGAAAACTTATTTCTACAAATATTTGATCAATTAAAAAAGTATTAATATAAAATTAGCTGGTGGAGGGTATTTAAGATTCGGCACAGCCGAATATAACACTCTAACTTGTTATTTGTTTATATTTTATGTTTTTGTTTTTCAAAAAAAAAAATCAGAAAAGTAAATTAAAGCTGCATGTAAACAATTTGTATCCTTGCAAATTGCTAGGAAATATAAATAAAAAGTATAAGAATATTTGATAGATTTTATTTTTGTTTTGTATTTTCTTTTTTACTCAAAAGGAAATTGTGGGTTAATAGTTTTAAAATAATGTTGGAATATAAAATAAAGAGAATATAATCAATAGAAAACAGAAGAACTTATTTCCGTACTGTGGTCGTGGCTTATCGTACAGAAATTCTTCAGATATGAATACACTTTTGGTCGCCACTGTATATAACTAATTGTGATCAATTTCATTATGTACTTGTATATTTATGATCAGAAAAATATTGTGTGATCATTTGAATCGTGCACAAGAGTCCCAAATGACTCGAATTTGATCAAATATTTCAAAAATACTAGCTGGGATTGTATTTGTTTCTAACAGACATAAAATGGCTCAGAATAGGCTAAAACATTACTAAAATATATTTCGAAATTGTATTTTGACTCAAAAAATATACAAAAATTAGTCGGAACTGATTAGAGGAGGGAGCACTTTTAGAAGAGTAGCTGAAAGAGTTTCACTTCCGACTTCATTAATGATCAGGTAATGAGCGCATGTAGTTAGATGATAATTTTTAATGTGCAGAAGAGTCATAAATGACTCGAATGTGCTAGCTAAATACTAGCTGGGAATGTACTTCAAATTTCCTTCAAAATCATAACTTATTAATTAACATCCAGTTGATACATAATCCATATACACTGTACATTTACATAACCAACCAACAGTACCTATTTATTACATGAATATACAAAATGAGCAAAATCGGTTCATACCGGGAAATGTTATGAATCAAAATTTAAAACAACCTCGAAAAAAATAAGCATTTTTTACACATTCGGATGCAATTTTCTCGAAAACTATGCAAGATAAATTCATGAAAATCACCATTAATAAGTTTCTACATGAGAACTTGATCTCTGCTGAAAATTGCTAGAATCGGTTCACAATTTCATACAAAAGTACATATTCTCGGAAAGTGGGTTTTTTATTAATAACTTCCGTCACAATATCGATATCTTCACAAAATTTTACAAATTAAAATATTATGTCAATAGAATTCATTCAGAGGAAAAATTGTCTGGATCGGTCCATAATTTGACATAGCTCCCATACAAGGTCCCCTTCCGAAAATCACTTAAACGCACATAATTCATTACTAAATTAAGATAACCATATAGAATTTCGTACAAGTATTGGCCCCACATACAGAAATATTACTGAGAAATTTTTTTCCGATCGGTCCATAATTGGTCATAGCTCCCATACAAGGTCCCCTCCCGAAAATCACTTAAACGCACATAACTCATTAAAAAATAAAGATATCCATATAAAATTTGGTAGAATTATTGCCTGTATGCACAAAAATATTACTGTGAAATTTTTTTCCGATAGGTCCATAATTGGTCATAGCTCCTATACAAAGTCCCCTCCCGAAAATCACTTAAAACCACATAACGCATTAGTAACTGAAGATATCCATATAAAATTTGGTACAAGTATTGCTATTATATACAGAAATATTACTATGAAAGTTTTCTTGGATCGGTCCATAATTGGTCATAGCTCCCATACAAGGTCCCCTCCCGAAAATCACTTAAACGCGCATAACTTATTTCTAAAGTAAGATATCTATATAAAATTTGGTACAAGTACTGTTATATGACTGAGAAATATTACTGAAAAATTTTTTTCCCATCGGTCCATAACTGGTCGTGGCTCCCATACAAGGTCCCCTCCCGAAAATCACTTAAAACTACATAACTCATTAGTTAACGAAGATATCCATATAAAATTTGGTACAAGTATTGCTTATATGCACAGAAATATTACTGTGAAATTATTTTCCTATCAGTCCATAATTGATCATAGCTCCCATACAAGGTTTCTTTCAGAAAAACACTTAAAGGCACGTAGCTCATTACCTAATAACACATAAAATATGTGGCATAAATATTATTTTTGTACACTTAAATGTTATTTCAAATTTTTTTCATGATTGGTCCATTCTTGGTCGTAGCTCTCATACAAGGTTCCCTCCCGAAAATCACTTAAACGCACAGAACTCATTACCAAATATTGATATCCATACATTTAGCAAAAATATACATGAATTAATCTATAAAATTGTTGTACGATCGGTCCATATTTGGTCATAGCTCTCATACTAGGTCCCCTCCAGAAAATCACTTTAATGCACAATATTCATTACCAAATAATGATATAGATACAGAATTTTTAAATTTTGTCTTTATATACATAATTGGTCATAGCTCCCATACAAGGTCCTTTTACGAAAATCTCTTAAACGCACATTACTCTTTACCAAATAAAGCTATTGATACAAAATTTGGTACAAATATTAGTTTTGTATACAAAAATTCTATTTCCAGATTTTTTCACGATCGGTTCATAACATTGGTGCGGTCGGTCCCATAAAGGTTTCCTTTCAGAAAATTAAATAAACACTCATAACTTATTACAAAATTACGATATAGAAACAAAATTTGACTGAAATATTGCTTTTATGTACAGAAATTTAGCTTAAAGAATTTTTTACGATCGGTCTATAATTGGTCATATCTCCAATACTAGGTCCTGCCCTTAAAAGTGCTTTAACCGTATTTAACTAGATGCATTATCAATTTGCGTAGAACAAAATTATATATATGTATGTATTTTGAAAATCCTTAAATCTTTCACACACATGCATACATGCAAATTACTAAATATCACTAAGCGCTATTAAAATATGGCGTTTGTAATGTTCAATAAATCTTGGAATTGTAATAGATTTATGCTGTTTAAATCTTGGGATTTTTTCTATTTAAGACATGAGAAAACTTATTTCTACAAATATTTGATCAATTTGAAAAGTATTAATATAAAAGTAGCTGGTGGAGGGTATTTAAGATTCGGCTCAGCCGAATATAGCACTCTAACTTGTTCTATTCTACAGATGACAAACAAATATGTATAAGCATAAAACAAATAACACAAATACCGCCACCACTGCCATTTTTGACCAAATACATATAAAATTGTTAACTGCAGACTGATTTTGAATACAATTAATGTGGTTATTGCTCACATACATACATATGTGCATCCTTCATCCAATTTCCTAAATAAAAATTCATATTATACCTATTAACTATATATAAGAGGGGTATCATATTCTAATATGGTTATTTTCGTTAGTTATGTATATTGTCTGTAGCTGTTGTTGTTTGATTCAAAAATCTCTTCAATAACATGAAATATTACTAAAAATGTTATGCGGTATGATGGTTACTCGTTTATATATAAAATTTTACAAAAGCAATTATTTAAAAAAATGAAAAGCGTATACAGTGTTGCTTTTATAAAAAAACAGAGCTCGAGGTAGTTAACCTAAACTACTCGACGCAACTAGGGCTGAGTTAAAAATATGGACAAGAACAACCATAAGTCCATAAGAACCACAGAGATCATATGATTAACCCTAACGAGAGCTGATCGACCAATCTCCATAATCAGCAAGCCTGAGGTTAGTATGATGTTATGTAATATGTTTAGACAGACAGTATTACTGGCACAACAATAACAAATTGGACGTTCGGATTCAGATGAATGTAGAGCATGAAAAGATTACAATGAAATTCTGGGGCAGTCATAATATCATAATACTATATAAGTAAAGATGTCATAATACTATATTAGTAAAATAATTAGTAAGTTCTATAATAAACGTTATATATACACATATGGGCCAATTCTCATAAAAGTCGGTAGGAAGATTTCAGTTCCTTATATATTTCAAATTTCATAGATCTACTTGTATTTTTAAGCCAGTAATGAGCATTAAAGTCATTTTGTTAAAGGGACCTTATACGGGGTTAAGGTTAATTATGGACCAATCCTCATAAAATATGGAAGAGAGATTTTAGCTTAAAATTAGTTTATGTCGAATTGCATTGCGGTATTCGTATTTTTCTCGTTGTATTCATTTTCTGAGGGGAAATTTATATGACGTGGGGTTATAATGGAATAATTCGCATACAAATTGGTAGAGAGATTTCGGTTCCTATAGAACCTATCAGTGTCGAATTTAATTTACGCTACTAATATACGTTTAAGTGATTTTCTGATGGGGACCTTAAATGAAGAGTAGGGTCAATTATGGATCGATCCCCACAAAATTTTCTAGAGAGATGTTAGCTCATACAAAACTATATCGAATTTCTTCGCTTTACTCGTTTTTTAGGCCAGTAATGAGCGTTGAAGTAATTTTCTGTTAGGGACCTTATATGGGGGATAGGGTCATTTAAGGCTCGATCCACATACAATTTGGTGGAAAGGTTTTGGCTCCTAAGATACTTATTTGTGTCGAATTTCTTCGCTATACTCGTATTTTTACGCCAATAATGAGCGTTAAAGACATTTTCAGAAGGGGACCTTATATGGGCGGGTAGGGTTAAAATTTGGTAGTGAGATTTTGGCTCGTATAAAACTTACTTCTGTGAAATTTCATCGCTATACTCTTCTTTTTAAGCCAGTAATGAGCCTTAAAGTAATTTTATGGAGGGGACCTTATATAGGGAGTAGGGTCAATTACGGACCGATTCACATAAAATTTGCTAGAGAGATTTTGGCTCATATAAAACTTAATTCTGTGATATTTCATGGCTATATTCGTATTTTTAAGCCAGTAAAGAGCGTTAAAGTAACTTTATGGAGGGGACCTTATATGGGGGGTTGGGTCAATTATGGACCGATACACATAAAATTTGGTAGAGAGTTTTCGGATCAAATAAAACTTACTTCTGTGAAATTTCATCGCTATATACGTATTATGAAACTTACTTATGTCAAATTTCATCGCTATACTCGTATTTTTACGCCAATAATGAGCGTTAAAGTCTTTTTCTGAAGGGGACCTTATATGGGGGTAGGGTCAATTATGGACCGATCCACATATAGTTTGGTGGAGAGATATTGGCTTGCATGAAACCTATGTGAGTCAAATTTCATCGCTATATTTGTATGTTTAAGCCAGTAATCAGAATTATTGTAATTTTCAAAAGGGGGCCTTTTATGGGGGGTAGGGCCAAATATGGTCCTATGTCCGACATAATACAGAATTGTATTTCGGAGGGTCAAAAAACTGACTTATGCCATTTGCTTCATAAACAACGAATTTGTGAATGTTTGAAGCTCTTTATACCATATTCCGGGGGTACATTCGTATGGGGGCTATGTGAAATCGTTGACCGATTTTTCCCTTTTTCAATACCAAACATTTCTGATCAATAGGCAATATTTTGGGAAAATTTCACCTCAATATCTCTTTTTTTGTGGACGCTATCGTGCCAACAACAGACAGACGGACGGACATAGCTAGATCGTCTTAGAATCTTACGAGGTCCCAGAATATATATATTTTATGGGGTCTGTGAACAATATTTCAATGTGTTACACACGGAGTGACAAAATCAATATGCCCCCCATCTTTTTTGATGGTGGGTATAAAAATAGTACAGATATTAGGAAAATAGTTAACCCTCAAAGACTGACTTTTTTAAGGATATAAAATCTTAATATTTTGAACTAGAATGGATCATTTTTTGAACTTTGAAGTGAAGTCAAAAATGAGTAATTTTGTAGTTAGATTTCATTATACGATTACACTTCTCTTAATGAACCCAGACAGAGACGTTATAAGGCTACCCCGAAATATATTCTCCGGACAACAAAATGTCCATATTTAGGAGAGACCATTCTAAAGACCTCATGAAATTTATTACATTGTAAAGAATAAGTATAATTTCGAATATTATACTGATTTAAAGCAGTTTACTTTATCATAAATTGTTTTTCATGATGCAGGCCTTAGTATTAAACACTTTGCCGCATTTTCATGTTTTCCGTGTAGGAGTAAGTACTTACATACATACTTTATCATTTGTAGCTACAACTTTGCTAACGTTTTGCAAATGTTGGTAGACAAACTACTGAATGTGTACCTACAACGCAGCTTTTAATTCGACCATTGCTTGGTTATAATATAAATTTGTGTTACTTTGTAGCATTCCTCTACAGATTTCCCATGGAATAGTTTAATGTTGATCCCCTGTCATTACACATTTTGCTTCATTTAGTTTCGTTATATTACCCTTTTTCGCGTAGTGCATCTTTTGCAAAAATTTAAACAGTTTGCTTTAATTGTCACAAAAAATCCTCTAGTTTTGTTTAGCATTTAAATTTGTCAAAAATGGGTACGAATAAATATATAGAAAAGTAGTTGTATGTATCCGGGCCGGCAACGAGAAAGTGCAATGATTTTTGCTTCAACATAACTTTGCGGATAGTAGTGTTGGTGAAGTAAGTATTTGTCGAATGCGTCATCAAACAAATATACAAATGGGTGCACGATTGTGTACGTATCGTATGTATATGTGTGTTCATTTGACCATAATGCAATGTGTTTATTATGCACTGATTTACAAAAGGCAATTGAAAATCGCTTTTTAATGCAAAATAACCAGCCGCAACACATTAAATGAATATCAAGGAAGTCTTTCATTTTGTTAAAAAATCACAACTGCAAACTATTCACAAAACACTATGACAATGAATACAAGAACGGTATGACCGAAGTATTGAACATAATTGTGACAAATCTGGTATGAACAGGGTAAACGATGAATATACCAGGACAAGGAAAATTCAATGGTATCATTTGTATAAGACACCTTTCATCCACCACCATTCAACTAAACGCACTTCTCATTCGATCGACAATCTCACTCTAAGTATATGGAGAGAGTAGGTACTGTCCTGTATCATATACGCAACTAATTTCCAACGCTTAGTCCTACGGTCTCTCCTATGTCTGTTGGCAACAGCAAATGAATTATAGTCTTTGATCACAACCAGTTTATAGTCCTGGCAGACTATAGATATTGTTAGCATCTCTTTTTGCCGGGATTCCAATAATACTAAGTCACATCATTTATAATGTTCTTTTTTCATATTATTTGCTTAAATTGTTCATCTTGTTCCCCATACTTTATATACTCCTCTAACATAACCAACAAATTAGCAACCTATTCAGGCAGACCACGTTTGAGTTGGTTTAATTTTGCTGACAGAATTTTATCTTTTAGAAGCGTTTAACTAAAATAATTAATTAGTTTCTGTATTTTTTTTCAGATTTTCTTGCTTCAAATTTTTTACGCAATATTTTTCTTTAGTTTGTTCTTTTTTGTTCAAAATTATATTTAATAAAAACTTTCAGTTTTTGCTGAAAATTTATTGTTCATGCGATGAAAAACCGCATGAATATGCAGTAAGGGAGAACAAAAAAAAATCAGCTTACAAAGGAGTTTGGCTTAAAGGTTTACCAAGAGATTTTTTCTGGGTGATTTCGTTTTTTTTTTTTTTTTTGTAACAGCAGCTTTTTGTTTTACGATTTTTATTCAGTTTTCTTTTTAATCCTTTTCCCTGCAAAAAAATAGATATTAAATATTATATTCGGTGTAGAGAAATAAACTACTTTCACAAAATTAATTCAAGTAAAAATTGTTGTGGTTAAATACTTGTATATGAATTATCTACTGCTGGGTCTTTATTGGATTTTAATACCATCTAGCCATGTCTGTTCATCTGTCGGTTGAAAACGCAATAGAGTCCAAATGGAATGACAAGAACTTAAATCTCTCTTCCAAATTTTATAAGAATTGATAGACAATTGAGCAGTCCCCCATATAAGGTCAAAAAAATTCCAGTAAAGCAACGAAATTTGACAAAAACCGATTTTAGTGGTTAGTGTTCTGGTCTGGTAGACCGGATGTATTTCCTCGGATTTGTTGTATATACATCCTCCTTTCAAACTAACTAACTATGTTTTATGAGGATCGATCCATAAGTGATCCTATCTCCTATATGCTTTTAACGTTCGTCAGTGACTTTAAAATATAAGTATTGGAATATTATTTTACAAGTAGTTTTAAACAATACATATATGTTATAACATTTAAATAAAACAAAACGGCTATTTAAATAAAGACAATGAGATCTCTGTAAAGCTACAAAATAAAATCTCACTTAAAACCAAATGAATTGAGATTGCACAAATATTCGGTTAAATTGAGGAATCACAAAAAAATGGAAATATTTTACAAATTTCGCTGCTACTGTTGCTGTGGGTGGCATAAACGGAAATTCCTTGAAAGTAAATAACCACATTAAGAAACAAATTTTAAAAAATATAATACGCAAGACCACATTAAATCTTGTCTATATATATTCATAGAAGTGGAAAAGTTCTGCATTTACAACAGGTAGTTTAAATTAAATTAAATGACATTATAGTGTACAATCATGAACATCATCGCCATCTGCGTGCTTTAAGTTTCAGTATGTTCTTGAGAAATAATTACTTTATTTGCGTAAATATGAATTTTTAAAATGTTTTTCTTAGTATGAAACTAAAAACCAAGATTTCAAGATAAATTACTTACATCATTACAAAAACATTTGAAATATATATGTTCTTCAAAGAATAAGATATTAAGTACCTGCAGGACAATGGCATAATATTTAAAGTTGAAATATACAAACTATACATTTCTGCAATGAAAAGTAGCCTAAAAAACTTAAATCTGTAATATTTGCACTTGAATTACTTAGTTTGGAAAATAGTATAAATTCTGTATAGAGAGAGGAACTTTCATTTTCTCATTTCAATTGTTATACCTTCCACCAGCATAGTGCAATTTCTTTTAGATATCTCATTAGCATAAAATACAATTCGTTGTCGATATAATTGCAGATATTTAAACAAATGGAAAATTAAAAAAAAAACTTCATCATTTCATTTTAAGTGTAAAGTTTTACATTTTGAAATTGCAATGCTTTTATTAAAGACACTGGTACTTATACGTGTTAATGATTTATTGATATTACAAATATTAAGTATACGTCTAATTTGATACGTAAAAAATTGATTTTTTAATTTTTTTTGCGACTTCAATCTGGAATATTAAATTTTTTTTATTTTATATGTTTGTTTTTTATGACAAAAGCTACAACAACTTCAGAGAGTAAAATTTCAAACGGTTTGCAATATATGATCCTGAGAAAATAAGCACTTTTTTGCAAAAAATGAGAGCGAGGTCCCAAATATTTGGGGACCATAAAAGCGCCTGACTTTAGGACTTTTTATACCCTACACCACTATATATAGTGGGGAGGGTATTATGCGTTTGTGCTGATGTTTGTAACACCCAGAAATATTGGTCCTACATCCACCTTAAATCGACTCAGAATCACTTCCTGAGTCGATTAAGCTATGTTCGTCCTTCTGTCCGTCTGTCTGTCCGTCCTTCTGTCTGTCTGTCCGTCTGTCCGTCTGTCTGTCCGTCTGTCTGTCCATGTAAACTTTGTGCGCACTCTACAGGTCGCACTTTTCGCGATAATTTGATGAAATTTGGCCTCCGGTAGGTTAGTGGTTAGTGTTCTAGTCTGGTAGACCGGAGGTGGTGGTTTCAATTCCCACCTGAGGCACTGGTTAATGAGCGCACTACAAGCCCGATAGAGGCTTAGATGTATATCTTCGGATTTGATGAATATACATCCTCCTTTCAAGGTAACTAGCTAGCTAACTAACTAACTGATGAAATTTGGAACGTCGCTTCTTTTGGTCCAAGGATGAACGCTATTGAAAGTGGTTGAAATCGGTCCATTATTTCACTTAGCCTCCATATAACCGGTCCTCTCGAATAGGGCTTTTGATCTCTTAATTCTGTTAAATGTTCTAGTATTTCATAAGTCTAAATAGTACTACCTATTTTCGTAATGATCGGGACTCATTTGACCCTAGCTCCCATACAAAGTCCCCTTCAAAAAATATCTTGAATGTTTACGATTCATTTATAAACACTATTATCACGAAGAAATTCGGTACAAAAGACTTTTATTTAAACATAAAAACTGATTCGATAAAACTATGTTTGTCCTTGTGTTCGTGTAAACCTTGTGTGCACGCTACAGCTCGCAATTTTCAAGATAATTTGTTAAAATTTAGCACATGCTCTTCTTATGATCCAATGACTAAGGTTGTTTGAAATCGGTCCATTATTTCACCTAGCCATCAAATAACCTTACAAACAAACCACAAAATCCTCGGAGACCTTAAGGTCCATTGTGATTTAATCTCATAATGTTTACGTTTATATTTTAGTATCTCTACAATAAAGTATTCTTTTTTTAGTATCTCATCAATAATTGACTTGACGGAGAGACGGACAAACAGTACATTTACTACAGTACAGATATATTGTGAAATATTTAGACATTTATTATTCTTTATTTATCTTCAAATTGCATTTCCATTCCCATTGACTTACTGCCTGACTGTGGCATTTTGTGAAAAGTAGAATATTCTTGCTTAAGCACATCCCCTTCAACTATCACAACACCTTCAAGGTACATGAAGATATGTACTGAAATAAATATTCTATGCAATTTGTACTTGTCTTCTGTACCTTTGGTTGCGATGTATTTTGTTGAAATATTTGTTTATGTTGTTAGAACGGCGTAAAAATAATATACAAAAGAATGATAAATAAAACAAAAAGTTTGCTATGAAACAGATGATGCTTCGGTATGCCAGCAATCAAATAGCTATGCAACATTTTCCATTGTATTTCTTTTGTGAGATGCAAATATAAGTAAAATATGTAACCGCATACATAAACATACATATGTAGATGCATTGCAATACTACGATAATAATATGTTTATCCCTAGAATATTATTATTCAAATGTCGTACTTAAATCCCCGAAGGCAAAGATTTGAAAAGTATAAATTTGTTTTTATATTCTAACAATTTATGGTGTGTAAATTCTAGGTATCTTTTTTGGAAAAAAGGTTGCATATCACATAGGGATACATGCATGTTCATAGTGTGTTATGTTTTTAAAAAAAATTAATGGAAACAAAATTTGTTTTTAAAATAAGTAGAGTAATTTAACAGAGAACTAAAATTGCTAAAGATGAATGACTTGATTGACTAGTAATAATGTTAAGATTATTAAATGGACATCCATAAAAACATTTACTGCAAGACTGGCATAAATCAAAAAACGTTATTCACTTATTAACAATAGTCTCACGATGAAATTTGGCACAAATAAGTTTTATATAAGCATAAATCCCGTCAATAAATTTTATAAGGATCGGCCTAAGATTTGCCCTAACCCATATACAAACGGATCTTCCGATTTAGGCCGGCTTAAATTAAAAAACTTAACTTTTTTAAAAGCTTTCTAAAGCTAATATTTTTATAACCACCACCAAAAAATATGGGGGCATATTAATTTTGTCAATCCGTTTGTAACACATCGGAGTATTAATCATAGACCCACAAAAGTATATATATATTCTGGAACCTTATTAAATTCTAAGACCATGTTAGTCCGTCCAACCATCTTGTTTGTCTGACCGTCCATGCGTCAGTCTGTTGATAGCATGATAGAGGCCGAACGGAAAGAGCTAGAGAGATGAAATTTTCCACAAATATTTGTTATAGGTTAGGTTTTTTTTGATATTGAAATAATATTAGTCCACGTTTTCGCATAGCCCCCCGAAAAATAGCTTTAACAGTCATAACTGTTTTAGAAATGCGAGTATCGCGATGAAATTTAACATAGATAAGTTTCATATGAGCGAAATTCTCTCTACCAAATTTTATTAGGATCGGTCCCCAATATGCCCCTAATATATGGTCCCCTCCCAAAGTGACTTTAACGTCTTATTACTGGAGTAAATATACGAGTATAGGAAAGAAATTTGTCATAAAGTTTCTTAAGGTCCCCTTCAGAAAGTGACTAAGTGCTCATTACAAGCTTAAAAATACCAATAGCGATGAAATTCGACGCACATAAGTCATGCAAGCCCAAATCTTTCCACTAAGTTATTTCCACTCCGGTGGAGGCTCTTAAATAAACTGACCTGTTGCGAGTTAGTGACCATATCCTTGCTCGCATAGTTTGACTCCTCTAGGAAGCTTAAAACAAAGCTTCTTCATGCCTTTCCATAAATACTTTTTTGGCCGACGTGATCGTCTTGGTATTGTCCGCCTCACTCGTAGGATTTTGCGTAGAAAAAAAAAAAAAAAAAAAAAAACAATATATGCACACCATTTTATCTGAAATTTCAAAGCTATTATTTGCGGGAAATCATTTAAAAATTTATTTATTTCGTTACAAAAGTATAAAAAAATCTGCGATATTTCCTTAGTATTCCTTGTTATTTTTCTTTTTTTCTTATTTGTTGTTCTATATTTTATTTTCACTCCCACTAGTCATCCTAAGATAAATATCCGTAATAATAGTTAAAAATATAAAACAAACAAAAATATTTTTGTTGTACATACATACTCCTCTTTGAAATGGTAGATGCTGGCTGCCGTAAAAGAACATTCGAATGTTACAGTTATAGTAACACTAACTAGTATTTGTGTCTCCAAAAACATTTGTTATGCAATACTAGATAGATAACTGTCATGTTTTGCAATTTTTAACTAGTAATTTTGCAATATGCTTTTACATTGGCATGGATGTGTATGTAGACAAACAAACATATACAAACAAATAGGGAATATTGTAGTTGTGTACTTTAGTAAAAATAACCCAACAACATATTTTGATTAAACATTTTTTTAATGGGTTTAGGAATGTGTGAATTACAAGGCTTTAAAGATTTTTTATTAAAAACTTTTTTTCAAATTAATGATAAAATAGTTTTAATTGGAAAATCTTTATAAAAACAAAATGATTTAATTTGTAAAAAAGTTTTGCTCGAAAATAACAAATTCTTACATTTCCAAAAAAAATTGGTGTCGTATACGTAATTTTCAATAGCATATTCAACACTCATACGCACCAAGTACTCAAATTGTCCGAAAGTCTGTCATAGACTATTTGATAAACTAGAACATATACTGTTCCATAGATTAGTTATCAAAAAATTTTACTGGGTTATATCCTACATTTACACCCCTTACATACTCGAATGAGATCATATATGTATAAAAGCAATCAAACATCAAAATGATACAAACAACATCCTTCAATACTATACTCGTTGTATTGAAATGGAAAATTTGAAAAAATTGAATTTTATATAAATTGCGTAAAATGATACACAACGTTTTTTCTTTCGATTACTACTTTTCAGTTTTTTAAACGATTTTGATATTTATGTCCTTTTTATACCCAAAATCAAAAAAGATGGGCGTTATTTTGTTTTTGTCATTCCGTTTGTAACACATCAAAATATTCATCTAAGACCCATAAAAGTATATATTCTGGATTCTTATTAAATTCTAAGACGATCTAGCCATGTCCGTCCGTCTGTCTGTCCGTCTGTCCGTCTATTGAATACACGATAGAGTCCAAAGGCAAGCAGGGAGCTGAAACTTTGCACAAATATTTTATATTGATGCAGTTTGTTTGGTATTGAAAATGAGCAATATCGGTCTACGATTTCGCCTAGCCCCCATATAAGGTCCCCTTCAGAAAATGACTTTAACGCTCATAACTGACTAAAAGAAATATCTATAGCTATGAAATTCGACGTGAACATATTTTGTAGGAACCTTAATATCATTTTAAAACTTTATAAGGATCGGTTCATAATTGGCCCTATCCCCCATATAAGGTCCCCCTCAGAAAATGACGTTAACGCTCATAACTGACTAAAAGAAGCAGCTATAGCAATGAAATTCGACATAAACATATCTTATAGGAATCTTGATATCATTGTAAAATTGTATAAGGATCGGTCCATAATTGACCCTATCCCCCATATAAGGTCCCCCTCAGAAAATTACATTACCGCTCATAACTGACTAAAAGAAGCAGCTATAGCAATGAAATTCGACATAAACATATTTTATAGGAAACTTAATCTCATTGTAAAATTTTATAAGGAGCGGTCCATAATTGACCCTATCCCCCATATAAGGCCCCCCTCAGAAAATGACATTAACGCTCATAACTGACTAAAAGAAGCAGTTATAGCGATGAAATTCGACATGAACATATTCTATAGAAACCTAAATTGCTTTGTAAGATTTTATAAGGATCGGTCCATAATTGACCCTATCCCCCATATAAGGTCCCCTTCAGAAAATGACATTAACGCTCATAACTGACTAAAAGAAGCAGCTATAGCGATGAAATTCAACATAAACATATTTTATGGGAACCTTAATATCTTTGTAAAAGTTTATAAGGATCGGTCCATAATTGACCCTACCCCCCATATAAGGCCCCTTTCCGAAAATGGTTTTAAAGCTCATAACTGCCTAAAAGAAGCATCTATAGCGATGAAATTCGACATGAACTTATTCTATAGAATCGCTTTGTAAAATTTTATAACGATCGGTCCATAATTGATCCTACCCCCCATATAAGTTCCCCTTCAGAAAATGGCTTTAACGCTCATTACTTGCCTAAACTAAAATCGTTCTAGAAAATTTGACGAGGATCGGTCCATAATTGGGGAAACGTCCCCCCTAAATAAGGTCCCTCTCAGAAAATAAGTTTAACGATTTTTACTACCTTAAAAATGCAAGTATAGCGACACAATTCGACAAAAATTTCTCTATATATAGATGTAATATTTGAGAAAATTGTTTTGATAATAACAAAAGCATCGATTCTTAAATATCAAAATTTATTTATAAGGAAGCATTCCTTTTTGGCAATGATTTGATGGTGGGTATACCAGATTCAGCACAGCCGAATATAACACTCTTACTTGTTTGTTATGGTTAAGACAAAGGATTAATTTAAAGTTGTTAAATAGCGACTCAAGAAGAATGTTCCTCTGAAATTTTGAAAAGTTAAAGAAGTTAAATTTTTGTTTGTATTTACATTTTTTACATTTGTTATCTGTTTATAAATCAAATTTTGTTTTATAAACCTTTTATAAAATAAAATGTTGTTTATGAATAAGGGGGTTATATTTTAATTTTCTATTAAATATTAGAGTTTTTCAAAATTAAAATGAACTAATACACTTTGACTTTTGGTATTGTCAAGCAAATATTACTACCACTCATGTTTGCTTGAAACATAGGGCATATAAAAAAAATTTGAAACCAAATGTTATCGCAAAATTTGATGGCACAAAGGAGTCTATGAAGTATGTTCAAGCAGCAACAAGAATAATACCAAAAAATACATCAGCAAGTTAAACAGAAAACTAGCAAAAAAAAAACCCACCATCAAACAGAAAGCAGTAAAAGGAGTGCTCTCCTATAAACATTAGGGTGATATTTGTATTATGGCTTAACTCGATTATAGACCGAGATTTTTCATTCACTAAATTCGGAATGAAGAATTATCTTCCTATGTATAAATTTTTATACCCTCCACCACCATCAGTGGTGATAGAGGGTATATATAACTTTGTCATTCCGTGTGTAACACCAAGAAATATTCATCTGAGACCCAACAAAGTATATATATTCTGGGTCCTTATCAAATTCTGAGTCGATTTAGCTATGTCCGTCTGTCTGTCCGTCTGTCCGTCTGTCTGCCTAAAACACGCTCACGTTAAAACTGAGCAAAGGAGGTACACCAAATTCACCGAAAATATTCATTGTTGTCCTAAGCAGTTTGATATTGAAAATGAGCAAAATCGGTTCATACCGGGAAACGTTATGAATCAAAATTTAAAACAACCTCGAAAAAAATAAGCATTTTTTACACATTCGGATGCAATTTTCTCGAAAATTCTGCAAGATAAATTCATATAAATCACCACGAATAAGTTCCTACACAAGAACTTCATCTCTGCTGAAAATTGCTAGAATCGGTCCACAATTTCATATACCTCCCATACAAAAGTACATATTCCCGGAAAATGGGTTTTTTGTTAATAACTTCCGTCACAATGTCGATATCTTCACAAAATTTTACAAATTAAAATCTTATGTCAAAAGAATTCATTTAGAGAAAAAATTTTCTCGATCGGTCCATAATTGGACATAGCTCCCATACAAGGTCCCCTCCCGAAAATCACTTAAACGCGCACAACGCATTACTTAATTAAGATATCCATTTAAAATTTGGTACAAGTATTGCTTATCTATACAGAAATATTACCGATAAATTTTTTTCCGATCGGTCCATAATTGGTCATAGCTCCCATACAAGGTCCCCTCCCGAAAATCACTTAAACGCGCATAACTCATTACTTAATTAAGATATCCATATAAGATTTGGTACAAGTATTGCTTATCTATACAGAAATATTACTGAGAAATTTTTTTACGATCGGTCCATAATTGGTCATAGCTCCCATACAAGGTCCCTTCTCGAAAATCACTTAAAACCACATAACTCATTAGTAAATGAAGATATGAAGTATTGCTTATCTGTACAGAAATATTACTGAGAAATTTTTTTCCGATCGGTCCATAATTGGTCATAGCTCCCATACAAGGTCCCCTCCCGAAACTCACTTAAACGCACATAACTCATTTCTAAAGTAAGATATCCATATAAAATTTGGTAGAAGTATTGCCCGTATGCACAAAAATATTACTGTGAAATTTTTTTCCGATAGGTCCATAATTGGTCATAGCTCCTATACAAGGTCCCCTCCCGAAAATCACTTAAAACCACATAACTCATTAGTAAATGAAGACATCCATATAAAACTTGGTACAAGTATTGCTCTTATATACAGAAATATTACTATGAAAGTTTTCTTGGATCGGTCCATAATTGGTCATAGGTCCCATACAAGGTCCCCTCCCGAAAATCACTTAAACGCGCATAACTCATTTCTAAAGTAAGATATCTATATAAAATTTGGTACAAGTACTGTTATATGACTGAGAAATATTACTGAAAATTTTTTTTCCGATCGGTCCATAACTGGTCGTGGCTCCCATACAAGGTCCCCTCCCGAAAATCAGTTAAAACCACATAACTCATTAGTTAATGAAGATATCCATATAAAATTTGACACAAGTATTGCTCTTATATACGCAAATATTATAATGAAAATTTTTAGGATCGGTCTGTCATTGGTCATAGCTCCCATACAAAGTCCCATCCCGAAAATCACTTAAACGCGCATAACTCATTACTGAATTAAGATATCCATATAAAATTTGGTACAAGTATTGCTTATATGCACAGAAATATTACTGTGAAATTATTTTCCTATCAGTCCATAATTGATCATAGCTCCCATACAAGGTCCCTTTCAGAAAAACACTTTCAGAAAGGCACGTAGCTCATTACCTAATAACCCATAAAATATGTGGCATAAATATTATTTTTGTACACTTAAATGTTATTTCAAATTTTTTTCATGATTGGTCCATTCTTGGTCGTAGCTCTCATACAAGGTTCCCTCCCGAAAATCACTTAAACGCACATAACTCATTACCAAATATTGATATCCATACATTTAGCAAAAATATACATAAATTAACCTATAAAATTGTTGTACGATCGGTCCATATTTGGTCATAGCTCTCATACTAGGTCCCCTCCAGAAAATCACTTAAATGCACAATATTCATTACCAAATAATGATATAGATACAGAATTTTGAAATTTTGCCTTTATATACATAATTGGTCATAGCTCCCATACAAGGTCCTTTTACGAAAATCCCTTAAACGCACATTACTCTTTACCAAATAAAGCTATTGATACAAAATTTGGCATAAATATTAGTTTTGTAAACAAAAATTCTATTTCCAGATTTTTTCACGATCGGTTCATAACATGCGGTCGGTCCCATAAAAGTTTCCTTTCAGAAAATCAAATAAACACTCATAACTTATTATAAAATTACGATATAGATACAAAATTTGACTGAAATATAGCTTTTATGTACAGAAATTTTGCTTAAAGAATTTTTAACGATCGGTCTATAATTGGTCATATCTCCAATACTAGGTCCTGCCCTTAAAAGCGCTTTAACCGTATTTAACTAGTTGCATTATCAATTTGCGTAGAACAAAATTATATATATGTATTTTGAAAATCCTTAAATCTTTCACACACATGCATACATGCAAATTACTAAATATCACTAAGCGCTATTAAAATATAAAGAAAATCTTGGAATTGTAATAGATTTATGCTGTTTAAATCTTGGGATTTTTTCTATTTAAGACATGAGAAAACTTATTTCTACAAATATTTGATCAATTAGAAAAGTATTAATATAAAATTAGCTGGTGGAGGGTATTTAAGATTCGGCTCAGCCGAATATAGCACTCTAACTTGTTTTATATCGATTTTCATCGCGTACTTGTAATTTTCTGAATAGTCGTCATGAAATTTTCCGAGGAGGATCTTATGAGGGGTAGGGTCATTCATCGGCCGATCCTCATAACATTTTGTAGATCGATTTAGGTTTATATTAAATTTTTCGCTGTACTCGTATTTTTATGCCAGTTCTAATCAGGCCAGGCTAAATCTCAAAAAAAACTAAAATACCAAGGTGAAAGATCTAGTCGAAATTAACCAATAACCAATAAAGATCGTGAGCTGCAATTTTAGCGTGAGTATAATGAGTTTGGCAACTCACCAGTGCATTTGTACACTGGAGAAATCCTCCTTTTGGGACGGCATAAGGCTCTAACTGGTTACGAAGAGGAATCTTCCGTCTACATAAAAGAATAGCGCAGTAAATTGGGAAATGAGCATGTAAGGGAAATTCTTGGTAGCCTTGGAGAAGTGAGAGGTTTTTCAAAGGAATGAGGAATATGAGGGAACTTATCTTCTGTCAGGTAATGACCAGGACTCCAAAACTACTTTTACTAAACAATTTATGGCTTATTTTGCCTCTAATGCCATCTATTTATAAAAATGTCCACAGCCAACAATGAGTAGTCAAATCCTAAATGACAGGAGATGATCACAAACGTGGCAAAAACCAGTGCTGATGTGGATGGGAAGGTGTCCATTGGAAAGGGTGTAACCAGTAGCCCGCACAAGGATACCGACACACATGACGATGCTCACAGTATTGAAGATGGCCATTAGAAAGACAGCTATCACTTACACCTTCAAGGACAATGATGTTACAACTATAGCATCATTAGCCACTTTAACCGCTAAGGTGATCACTATCCTCTTCAAAATTGGAAAGGACCCGATGGTGACAACAGCATTCTTAAAAGCAGTAGCCCACACAAGGACACCGACACATATAACGATGCTCATAATATCGAAGATGCCCATTGGAAAGACAGCTAACACTTACACCTACAAGGACATCGAAGTTACAACTATAGCATCATTAGCCACTTTAATCGATAAGGTAATCACTAACTCTCAAAATTGGAAAGGTGCCGATGGTGATAACGGCCACTACTGCCTACCTGAGGAAATTATATGCTAAGGGCTATAGGGTATTCGAAAACTCTCAAGAACGCAATTTATTGGTGCTCCGTTACTTAGGACAACAGAAGCAAGGCGGAAACTATCGATCTCCGGGCTAAAATAAATAAAGGTTAGATACATACAGCTCTAATACGGGGTCTCGTACGAGAGCATGCGTTCTATGTCACTTGAATTTATGTTTTCTCTTCTAAACAGTGTTGTCTATGTTGGATTCAACGGTGCTGAGGCAAGGTGTGGCAACATATACCATTTCATTATTTAACCAATAGGAATAGGAAATAACAATTAAACTTAACTGTGATTTTATATAATTTGTACTTAATCTGTAGAGACATTTACAACTGTCAGTAAACTCCTTTTCAACATACATATATGTATATATTACGCAAGGTATAAATAACATGATTAATCAAGAGTTTTGTACAACATAAGGCTGCGTGCTGAATAATATTGCACACTACCTTGAGAAATCCTTCAAGAGAAAATGGTATACAAAGCTGATAGCAAGTGCTTTCGAAGATGCTTATTTCCAATATTAGTTTAAGCAACACTAGCCATTTAAACCATAAAATATTTGGAAAAATATTTGTTTTTGTCCAAATATACATGACTTCTGAATATAAACCTTGCACGAAATCCTTCTTTTCTTACAATTGAATTTATGGCAAAAATTTATAAAATATTTTTTGGCAAACAAAATTTTTGCATTTATCTTTACAGTTTCCCCTTTGTTGACAGCTACAATTGAGTTGAAAGCAACATTTCTTTGTTGGCTCACATAATATTTTAAACACACTTAAATTTAGTGTATAGAACACAAACAACAACAAAGTCAGAAGATAATATAAGAAAAAAAAATAAAAACAAAAATATTTTCACTTCCTTCCTTACATTATTGAATTAAATCAATTAAATCAAATTAAATAAATGCTTACGCGCTGCAGAACAAAGACGTAATACTAATTCCAGGCGAGAATCAAGGATGTTATCGCAAATTAGTATGGAAATGACCAACCAAATGCGAAATGTTCGCGTAAGATTGCACAGGATAAATCCTTCAAATCGTTCAATACAAAATGAAAGGCAAGCACGGAGGAATAGGGAATTTAGACAACGTCTTTCACCCGAAACCAGGATGGAATTATTATCAACAGATGTTCTTCGTCATACGAACAGAATGTTATCAGAATTTAACAATAACGTTAAAAGAGGTCCGACTGAGGTGTGTGTTTGCTGTGGAGGTTTATGGTTTTCAAATCAAGTAAGTACTCTTAGTATTTTAAATTATGCACATATTTCACAAGCATTTTTCTTGTCGGAATTATTTCCTTCAGAAAATAATATTTATAAATTCTGCAATACCTGCGTGAAAATAGTCCGGGGTGGAAAAGTACCTACTATATGTCTGAGTAATGGTTTACATTTTCCAGAAATCCCTCATCAGTTGAAAGGATTAACCGCTCTGGAAGAAAGGTTTGTGGCTCCCAGAATTCCCTTTATGAGAATTGTTTCATTGGGATACAATCGCCAGTGTGCTGTAAGAGGCGCAGTTGTTAATGTACCTATACACGTTGAAAGTATAGTAAATGTCCTTCCGAGAACATTCAATCAAACTGAAGTAATTCAGGTTCACCTAAAGCGTCGATTAGAATATAATCATAGCTTTATGACAGAAACAATTCGTCCCGCCAAAGTTTTTGAAGCAATTCGTTATTTAATAAATACAGAATTGTATAAAAAACATAACATTTCAATTGCAGAAGGATGGCTAAATGATGTGGGATTTTCTGAAGAAGTTCCTTTTTTGGCAAATATAGAAGATCAGGAATTAGTGCAGGGTTTAGTAGGTGCAAATAGTGAATTGGATATAATTGAAGAATTGAATCCTCAAGAAACATTACTGGATAATATTCCTATGGAAAATGTTCCCTTAAGTAGAATTTCAATTGCACCAGGTGAAGGAAAGCGACCTCTGGATATGATCACGGATGAAGATGCCGAAGAACTATCATTTCCTACAATATACTGTGGTATTAAGAGAGTATGTGAAGCTTCAGTGACTAAAATAATTAGGTCTGAAATTCGACGCTACGACAGGAGATGCGCACGTGTTGATAAGGTACTGTACTCTTACAAAAAGCTTGAATTGTTTAAAATCAAGAATAGTATCTCGACATGTTTACGAAAAAAAGTTGGATTCAATAGACATACAGCCAGGGATATGTTAGATGAAAACTACATACATAATCTGATACAACATGACGAAGGATACCATATATTAAAAGGTATCAGATCTTCTCCTGCCCATTGGGAAGGGGAGAAAAAGAAAGTAATGGCAATGATACGACAATTTGGACTTCCAACCTTATTTATCACTCTTTCGGCAGCAGAATCTCATTGGCCTGAATTACTAGTAATTTTAGCTAAAGTAGTCGAAGGCAAAGACATAACTGAAGAAGAGGCTATGCTTTATACCACGCAGCAAAAATACAACCTTATCCGAACAGATCCCGTAACATGTTCCCGTTATTTCGATCAAAGGATCCGTCATCTTTTCAAACATTTTAAAGCAAGTGGTGGAATTTTTGGGGACCATAAAGTTATAAAATATTATTGGAGGATTGAGTTCCAGCAAAGAGGATCTCCGCATGTTCATGGGATATATTGGCTTCAAAATGCCCCATTAATTAATTTGAATGATGAAAATACTTTTCCGTCGGTTATAAGCTTTATTGATAAATATATTACAACTGATTCGAATATACTTGAGGTTGCAGATTATATTCAATTTCAAGAGCATCACCACAGCAGAAGTTGTCAAAGGGACATAAGAGGACAAACAATTTGCAGGTTTCACATACCATATCCACCTATGCCACAAACGAAAATACTTTTACCACTTCCTGGGAATATAGATGGAATGGAATTAAAAACCCACAAAGAAAATTTTAATAAAATTCAAAATTTTCTTAATGCCAAATTATCCGTGACGGAGGTAAGCGATATTCAAACATTCGATCAATTTTTAAATGATGACAGGATAAATTTGAATGTTGAAGAGTATATATTGGCTATCAGATCTTCTATAAAAAAACCACAAATATTTCTAAAGAGGTCTTTTAAAGATCGCTCCATTAATGCTTTCAATCCAAATATTTTATCAATGCAAAGGGCTAATATGGATATACAATTTATATTGGATGCCTATGCGTGTGTATCTTACATTGTTAATTACATTAATAAGTCACACAGAGGAGTGTCCCGATTATTAAATGAGGCAATGGATGAAATACGGTCTGGAAATTTTACAGTGAAACAGAGACTGCAACATATTGGAAATAAATTTATTTCTGCTTCAGAAGTTTCTGGTCAAGAAGCATCATATAATATTCTAGGAATGCATCTTTCGCAATGTAGTAGTTCCGAAGTGTATATAAATACATTACTACCTGAAAAACGTGTTAGAATGCTAAAGTCCAGGAGTGAGTTGGAAAACATTCCCGGAGATTCCACCGATATTTTTCAAAAAAATCTTTTGGACCATTATATTGCACGTCCTAATGAAATGCAGGATTATTGTCTGGCTTATTTCGCAGCTTTTTATAAATTTTCAAAATCATCAAGAAATCGTCGCCATCAAGAAGATGAGGATGACTATAATGAAAACAATGATATCAATGATGAAAATAATGATGTGAATGAAAAGTACATAAAGCTAAGGGATGGGTCTGGATATGTCCACAAAAAAGAAAGCCCTTCAATAATACGATTTCCTTCATTTAATGCAGATTTAAACAGGGAAAATTATTTCAGAGCCCTTGTAATGTTATATATGCCTTGGCAAGATGAAAATGATGATATCTTGAACAAAGACAATGAAGAAAATTGCAGACTTAATATGAATATTATTGAAAGAAACAGATCAGTTTTTGAAAAATATAAGGAAGGTGAGCTCGAAGAAATTCTTCTACAAATTCAAAATGAGAATAGTGTAGATAATGATAACCATGAAGATAACAGAGCTGTAACCCAACTGCTCGACGACGAATACAGAGCATTAGCTGTTCCGGAATTAGATGAAAATATAAACATTGTTGATCTTAATGATGATTATATTAACACTGATGAGAACAATGATGACGTCAGATTAATCAGACTTCAACCTTTAATAAGTACTGATAGTCTATTATCCTCTGTAAGGACTTTGAATACAAAACAACGTAAATACCTGCATCATATTTTATTAAATGTTCTGGAAAACGTAAGGTTTTGTGAGTATGTGGGAGGAGGAGCCGGAGTTGGAAAAAGTAGATTGATAAAAACGATTTACCAAACTATTTCTAATAGATTTAATTCCATTCCTGGCTCTAATCCTGATTTACCTAAAGTTCTTCTAAGCGCTCCAACTGGAAAAGCAGCTTTTGGTATTGGTGGAGCGACTCTTCATTCACTATTTTCCTTACCAATCAACCAGTACTCAGGAGAAATTCGTCCTCTTAGTAATGATACGGTTAATTCACTTTCATCATTACTGTTGGATCTAAAATTATTGATAATAGATGAAATTTCTATGGTTGGGGCAAGAATGTTGGGTTATCTTGATGCTCGTTTAAAGCAAATTTTTAAAAGTACCGAGCGATTTGGTGGAATTTCCGTTTTAGTTTTTGGAGATTTGAAACAATTACCTCCTGTTGGTGATAGGTGGATATTCAGCACGAATTCGTCAAACCCTTATGGAGTTATTGTCGGAGAATTGCTTTGGAGCCACTTCAAATTTTACGAACTGACTGAAATAATGAGGCAAAGGGAAGATCGCGAATTTGCACAAGCATTAAATTCAATGTCTAAAGGTGAAATGAATAACGAAGAAGTACAGTTAATAAAATCAAGAGTTGTTGATTCTAATTTCAATTTTCCGAATGAAGCAATTCACTTATTTTGGTCAAATGCTGAGGTTGATCAATACAACGAATTAAAATTGGGTCAAATTTTAAAGGACGAATATGAATCTAGAGCATTTGACTTAATTAAAACCGAATCTTTATCATCAGAGGAAAGAGGTCGTATTAGAAATATAGTAATGAAAATGAAAACGTCGGAGACACAAGGATTATGTTTAGAGCTAAAATTGAAATGTTCCGCAAAATATATGATGACCATTAATATCAATACAAGCGATGGTCTAGTCAACGGAGCTACTGCCGTCTTAATGGATATAGAGTTTCATAGAGAAACAAACAAACCCATTACGCTTTGGATGCTTTTTTCCGAAGAAAGTGTAGGTGTGGAAGCAAGAAGACTGAAACCACACCCAACTGAATCACTTTGGACACCTATAGAAAAATGTGTTCGAAGTTTCCAATTCAGGCGGAATGAACAAATTTCAATTGAGCGAAAGCAATTTCCATTGGTCCTAGCCGAAGGAATTACTATCCATAAAAGCCAAGGTGCAACATATTCAAAAGTGGTCGTTCATACACGCAAGCGAATGAGTAGGGCTGCATTATATGTAGCGTGTAGTAGAGCTACAAGTATTTCTGGATTGTATATTGTAGGGAATTTTATTCCACCAAAACCGTTTGAAACGACTGATCCAGTAAAAATTGAGTTAGAAAGACTACAGTTAGAACGAGCACTTACACTTCAACATAACTTTGTACATGATGATGAATATAGTGTAAAATTATTTTATCAAAATATTCAGAGTTTTAATGCACATCATAAGGATATATCTACTGATCCAACAATAATGGAGGCAGATATTTTATGTTTAGTAGAAACTTGGGCATTTCCGGAAGAAATGCAATCACTGGAAGGATATTCATTGCTTAGCAAATTAGACTGTTTTAATGCTGAACATGAAGAGAGATCCAGAAACAAGAAAGGAATATCAGTTTATGTAAAAACTGATAAAATCTCTAATGTAAACTTATTATTTAAAGAAGATCATGTTCTTGGATACTCATTTCAATACATAGCTTTCCGGTATCACAACATTTATATAATTACTTTATATAGAAGCCCTTCATTTGCTGAAGGCCTCTTTAGATTATTCTTAAAGCAAGCTATCGATCAATTGCAGGCACATATTACAACAGAAATTGACAAAATCCTTATTGTAGGAGATTTTAATAAGTGTCGAAAAACGGATCCAGATAGTATTACTGAGAGAATATTGACAGAAAGAGGATTTGTATCGCACCTAAATGCGACAACTTCAACAACAAAGCACGGAACACAAATTGATTGGGCTTTTTCAAACATTCCATTGAGCCATGTAAATGCAAAAATTTATCCAACAATTCATAGCCATCATGATGGCATATTATTAGCCACATAGTGGAATATATTCTAAAACTCTATTTAAATTTAAAAAATTTATTTATTATATTTACTTTGTAATAATCAGACTTTGAATATGTGAAATATCATATTTACCCTTCCATGGAATAAGCCGTGACGTGGCGGGAGGGCTTTAGTACTTCTTTAATATTTTTAGTTAAATGTTAGAAGGAAACTAATTATTCCGCGAAATTTTAAATAATCGTATTTATATTAATCAGAAAGTGACTCTGATTCGATTATTAGAAAATTGTATGTATCGATATTTTTATGTGAGCAATGTGCGTTTAGCTAACTAATTAATTACTTATGTATATGTGTTAAAATGATTTGCGGAAATGGACTTTGTATGAGAGCTATGACCAATTATGGACTGATCGTAAGGAAAGTATACCGCAAACATACAATATTTTGTGTCGATAACATTATATTATAATAATGAATAATGGGTGTTTAAGTGATTTTCAGAAAATAACCTTTTATACCAACAAGCATTTTTGTGTCCAATATTAAGTCAATATCATTATTTTATTGCGAGAAATTAGAATTCATTCCGGAAGGGGACTTTAAATTTGAGCTATGACCAATTATAGATCGATAGGAAAAAAAAAAAAACAAATAGAATGTGATTTCTACATGGTCAGGCAATACTCATGTCCAATTCTGTGTCGATATCATCACATAATATCGAGTAATTTGCGTTTAAGTGCTTTTCGGAAGGGGACCTTGTATGGGAGCTATGACAGTAATATTTCTGTAAATAAAAGCAATATTTGTGCTAAGTTTTGTATAGATATCTTAAATTAGTAATGAGTTATGTGCGTTTAAGTGCTTTTTGGAAGGGGACCTTGTATTGCAGCTATGACCAATAATTCGACCGATAGTGCAAAAATTTTAAAATAAAAATTTTAATGTACAAAGGTAATATTTTCATTAAATTTTGTATGGATATCATTATTTGGCAATGAGTTATGTGCGTTTAAGTTCTTTTCCGAATGGGACCTTGTATGGGAGCTACGACCAATTACGGACCGATCTAGAAAAAATTTCACACATTGATTTATATATATACAAAACATGTTCGTGTCGAATTATTTATCAATGAAATATGTGCGTTTAAGTGATTTTCGGAAGTGGGCCTTATATGTACACAAAACTTATTAAAGTTGAATTTTATCCCTATAGCTTTAGAATTCAATGAAATATATGCGTGTAAGTGATTTTCGGAAGTGGACCTTATATGGGAACTATGACCAATTATGGGCCTATTCGGGAAAAATTTCGCAGAGTGTTTCATATTTGCACAAAACATGTTTGTGTCGAATTTTATCAAGATAGCTTTTTATTGATGAAATATGTGCTTTTAAGTGATTTTCATAAGTGGGCCTTATATGGGAGTTACGAACTATAATGGACCGATCCCTAAAAAATTTTGTAAAATGATTTGTACGTACACAAAACTTACTTGTATCGAATTTTATACCTATAGCATTAGAATTCAATGAAATATATGCCTTTAAGTGATTTTCGGAAGTGGACCTTATATGGGAGCTATGACCAATTATGGGTCTATCCGGAAAAAATTTCGCAGAGTGATTCATGTTTAGGCAGAACATATTTGTGTCGAACTTTGTCAAGATAGCTTTACTTGACATTGAAATATGTGCTTTTAAGTGATTTTCGGAAGTGGGCCTTTTATGGGAGCTATGACTAATAATGGACCGATCCGTAAAAAAATTGTAAAATAATTTGTATGTATACAAAACATATTTGTGTCGAATTTTATCCCGATAGCTTTATAATTCAATGAAATATATGCGTTTAAGTGATTTTGGGAAGGGGACTTTATATGGGAGCTATGACCAATTATGGACCTATCCGGAAAAAATTTCGTAGAGTGATTTATATTTAGACTAAACATATTTGTGTTGAATTTCATCAAGATAGCTTTATATGACAATGAAATATGAGCTTTTAAATGATTTTCGGAAGTGGGCCTTATATGGGAGCTATGACCAATAATGGACCGATCCGTAAAAAATTTGGTAGAATGATTTATATGTACACAAAACATATTTAGCTCGAATTTTATCACAATAGCTTTATTCATCAATGAAATATGTGCGTTTAGGTGATTTTCGGAAGTGGACCTTGTATGGGAGCTATGGCCAATTATGGACCGACTGAGATCTACGTTGACAGTATGATTTCTGTTCATATTATATTTGCATGTACAAAATTTTGTGTTGATACCGATATATTTGAGGGAGTTATTAACGATAAACTAATTTCCGGGAATATATACCTTTGTATGGGGGCTATGGGAAATATTGGATCGATTCTAAAGATTTTCAACATAATTGATCACTGCCATGAAAAAACAATGTATGACAAAATTCATCAAAATATCTTTAGTAGTTTCTGAGAAAACTTCAAAAGAATTATGAAAAAAACGTAATTTTTTTCGAGGTAGTCTGAAATTTTTACTTATAACTTTTTACGTTGTTAACCGATTTTGCTGATTTTCAATACCAAACTGCTTAGGACAACAATGAATATTTTCGGTGAATTTGGTGTACTTCCTTTGCTTAGTTTTAACGTGAGCGTGTTTTACACAGACAGACAGACAGACAGACAGACGGACAGACGGACAGACGGACATAGCTAAATCGACTCAGAATTTCATAAGGACCCAGAATATATATACTTTGTTGGGTCTTAGATGAATATTTCTTGGTGTTACACACGGAACGACAAACTTATATATACCCTCTATCACCACTGATGGTGGTGGAGGGTATAAAAACAAATAGAATGTGATTTCTACATGGTCAGGCAATACTCATGTCCAATTCTGTGTCGATATCATCACATAATATCGAGTAATTTGCGTTTAAGTGCTTTTCGGAAGGGGACCTTGTATGGGAGCTATGACAGTAATATTTCTGTAAATAAAAGCAATATTTGTGCTAAGTTTTGTATAGATATCTTAAATTAGTAATGAGTTATGTGCGTTTAAGTGCTTTTTGGAAGGGGACCTTGTATTGCAGCTATGACCAATAATTCGACCGATAGTGCAAAAATTTTAAAATAAAAATTTTAATGTACAAAGGTAATATTTTCATTAAATTTTGTATGGATATCATTATTTGGCAATGAGTTATGTGCGTTTAAGTTCTTTTCCGAATGGGACCTTGTATGGGAGCTACGACCAATTACGGACCGATCTAGAAAAAATTTCACACATTGATTTATATATATACAAAACATGTTCGTGTCGAATTATTTATCAATGAAATATGTGCGTTTAAGTGATTTTCGGAAGTGGGCCTTATATGTACACAAAACTTATTAAAGTTGAATTTTATCCCTATAGCTTTAGAATTCAATGAAATATATGCGTGTAAGTGATTTTCGGAAGTGGACCTTATATGGGAACTATGACCAATTATGGGCCTATTCGGGAAAAATTTCGCAGAGTGTTTCATATTTGCACAAAACATGTTTGTGTCGAATTTTATCAAGATAGCTTTTTATTGATGAAATATGTGCTTTTAAGTGATTTTCATAAGTGGGCCTTATATGGGAGTTACGAACTATAATGGACCGATCCCTAAAAAATTTTGTAAAATGATTTGTACGTACACAAAACTTACTTGTATCGAATTTTATACCTATAGCATTAGAATTCAATGAAATATATGCCTTTAAGTGATTTTCGGAAGTGGACCTTATATGGGAGCTATGACCAATTATGGGTCTATCCGGAAAAAATTTCGCAGAGTGATTCATGTTTAGGCAGAACATATTTGTGTCGAACTTTGTCAAGATAGCTTTACTTGACATTGAAATATGTGCTTTTAAGTGATTTTCGGAAGTGGGCCTTTTATGGGAGCTATGACTAATAATGGACCGATCCGTAAAAAAATTGTAAAATAATTTGTATGTATACAAAACATATTTGTGTCGAATTTTATCCCGATAGCTTTATAATTCAATGAAATATATGCGTTTAAGTGATTTTGGGAAGGGGACTTTATATGGGAGCTATGACCAATTATGGACCTATCCGGAAAAAATTTCGTAGAGTGATTTATATTTAGACTAAACATATTTGTGTTGAATTTCATCAAGATAGCTTTATATGACAATGAAATATGAGCTTTTAAATGATTTTCGGAAGTGGGCCTTATATGGGAGCTATGACCAATAATGGACCGATCCGTAAAAAATTTGGTAGAATGATTTATATGTACACAAAACATATTTAGCTCGAATTTTATCACAATAGCTTTATTCATCAATGAAATATGTGCGTTTAGGTGATTTTCGGAAGTGGACCTTGTATGGGAGCTATGGCCAATTATGGACCGACTGAGATCTACGTTGACAGTATGATTTCTGTTCATATTATATTTGCATGTACAAAATTTTGTGTTGATACCGATATATTTGAGGGAGTTATTAACGATAAACTAATTTCCGGGAATATATACCTTTGTATGGGGGCTATGGGAAATATTGGATCGATTCTAAAGATTTTCAATATAATTGATCACTGCCATGAAAAAACAATGTATGACAAAATTCATCAAAATATCTTTAGTAGTTTCTGAGAAAACTTCAAAAGAATTATGAAAAAAACGTAATTTTTTTCGAGGTAGTCTGAAATTTTTACTTATAACTTTTTACGTTGTTAACCGATTTTGCTGATTTTCAATACCAAACTGCTTAGGACAACAATGAATATTTTCGGTGAATTTGGTGTACTTCCTTTGCTTAGTTTTAACGTGAGCGTGTTTTACACAGACAGACAGACAGACAGACAGACGGACAGACGGACAGACGGACATAGCTAAATCGACTCAGAATTTCATAAGGACCCAGAATATATATACTTTGTTGGGTCTTAGATGAATATTTCTTGGTGTTACACACGGAACGACAAACTTATATATACCCTCTATCACCACTGATGGTGGTGGAGGGTATAACAACATGAACTTCAGTTGAAATAATTTAAATGTTGTTTGTTGGCCGTAAGAGTAATTAAACGATCTGTATTGTACTTTATTTATCATGATATGTTTTATGCGAGGATTGTAACAATATTTAAAGCATAAATGTTAAAAAAATTTCGAGTACAAAGATTGGCTGAGGATGCCCTATAAACTTAAAAGTAGTTAAAATCGTTTGAATCAGAATTCTGTCTACTGGAAATTAGTATAATCTAGAAAAATATCAAAATCTTGCGTACATAATAGCATCACCTAGCGTCAGTTCCCTATACAGGGGTAAAAGGGGGTAACAAAAGCTATCTATTCAGTCACAGAAAAAACACTTAAACATAAATGCAACTACTATATAATGATAAATTTTATAAATACTTTAGTAAACATTAACCACAATTGTCAAACATCCCTCGTCTTCCTGATGCGAGTATTTCAAGTGAAATTGCGTAATGTATATCGTAAAGTGCATATTAGTATAAATCATGTATTCGCATATAATTTTATTGTAATATACTCCTATCGAGTACCAAATGAGCTTTCTTTTTGGAAAAGTGTCACCTTTATTTTATCTTCCTATGGAAATACTCTATTTTGGCATTAAAAGAAAACTGCAAATAATAAAGTTTTCGTGAACATCAAGTACTTTACATTTAGTAGTTAAATAAAGGAAAATATAGACGAACAAGTTCGACCAAGAAAAAAGGGGAATTTTATATAGTTAAATGAGTGTTGGCAAATGAGGGGTAAATATTTAGTTTAGTACTTTTCACATTCCTTTTGACAACGTTGTATTCCTAGATAAGCGATAGGCAGAGAGAAAAAGTTAGTATTTATACGCTATTTCACCATAATGGGGCGAGTATTATGCCTTTGTGGTAATACTTGTAACGACTCAGACTTACTTTCTGTGTGTAAAAAAAATGCAATGTAAACATGGGCCTATCCTTATAATTTGACAGAGGAACGGACGGACGGACATTTAGCGAAATCACTTTAAGGTGGATGAGGGACCAAATGCTTAATATGTGTAAGGTATAAAAACAAACAGTAGCATGCAGGGCAAAAGTCATAGTTCAGAAAAATGATTTTAGGGGCACAGACTATTTACCACTACTAACCTATCTACTACTTCTAACCCCGAAAGGGTTTAAATCAAAGCCACTACATTACTCCTCGAAAGCCTCACAAATAATCTGGCTGATGCAGGTACTGATCATCTCCAAACAAAACATTCTAACAGCCAATAGGCTTCAATTCACTGTAATCACAAATTTAACACCTAAATTTGAATATTTTTCTTAGACAGCCAGATTATGTAAAACCAAATCAATTTGATAAATGTGTTTTTAATGACCTTTCACATTTCACCAGCATGTATTTTTTTTTTGCGATATCAAATTAACTGTATGTAGGACTTCGAAAATAGTACAAACAAAATGGTTTTCTACCATTAAAGGCAATAAAGAAACCTCACATTCCTTAATACCAATAAAGGTTTTACATCGATTAAATGTCTATACTATTCAACAAATAAATTCCTAATTTACACACACCTTTATGTCTGAAAACTTTGAAAGAAATTAAGGTATAGGTTGTTAATGTTATTTAAGTTATTATACCCTCCACCACCATCAGTGGTGATAGAGGGTATATATAACTTTGTCATTCCGTGTGTAACACCAAGAAATATTCATCCAACAAAGTATATATTATCAAATTCTGAGTCGATTTAGCTATGTCCGTCCGTCTGTCTGCCTAAAACACGCTCACGTTAAAACTAAGCAAAGGAAGTACACCAAATTCACCGAAAATATTCATTGTTGTTTGGTATTGAAAATGAGCAAAATCGGTTCATACCGGGAAAAGTTATGAATCAAAATTTAAAACAACCTCGAAAAAAAAAACATTTTTTACACATTCGGATGCAATTTTCTCGAAAACTATGCAAGATAAATTCATGAAAATTACCATGAATAAGTTTCTACACGAGAACTTGATCTCTGCTGAATCGGTCCACAATTTCATATACCTCCCATACAAAAGTACATATTCCCGGAAAATGGGTTTTTTGTCAATAACTTCCGTCACAATGTCGATATCTTCATAAAATTTTACAAGTTAAAATCTTATGTCAATAGAATTCATTCATAGAAAAAATTTTCTGGATCGGTCTATAATTGGACATAGCTCCCATACAAGGTCCCCTCCCGAAAATCACTTAAACGCACATAATTCATTACCAAATTAAGATAACCATATAGAATTTGGTACAAGTATTGCTCCCATATACAGAAATATTACTACGAAATTTTTTTTCGATCGGTTCATAATTGGTCATAGCTCCCATACAAAATCACTTAAACGCGCATAACTCATTACTGAATTAAGATATCCATATAAAATTTGGTACAAGTATTGCTTATATGCATAAAAATATTACTGTGAAATTATTTTCCTATCAGTCAATAATTGGTCATAGCTCCCATACAAGGTCCCTTTCAGAAAAACACTTAAAGGCACGTAGCTCATTACCTAATAACCCATAAAATATGTGGCATAAATATTATTTTTGTACACTTAAATGTTATTTCAAATTTTTTTCATGGTTGGTCCATTCTTGGTCGTAGCTCTCATTCAAGGTTCCCTCCCGAAAATCACTTAAACGCACATAACTTATTACCAAATATTGATATCCATACATTTAGCAAAAATATAAAATTGTTGTACGATCGGTCCATATTTGGTCATCACTTAAATGCACAATATTCATTACAAAATAATGATATAGATACAGAATTTTGAAATTTTGTCTTTATATACATAATTGGTCATAGCTCCCATACAAGGTCCTTTTATGAAAATCTCCTAAACGTACATTACTCTTTACCAAATAAAGCTATTGATACAAAATTTGGTACAAATATTAGTTTTGTATACAAAAATTCTATTTCCAGATTTTTTCACGATCGGTTCATAACATGGATGCGGTCGGTCCCATAAAAGTTTCCTTTCAGAAAATCAAATAAGCACTCATAACTTATTACAAAATTACGATATAGATTCAAAATTTGACTGAAATATAGCTTTTATATACAGAAATTTTGCTTAAAGAATTTTTTACGATCGGTCTATAATTGGTCATATCTCCAATACTAGGTCCTGCCCCTAAAAACGCTTTAACCGTATTTAACTAGTTGCATTATCAATTTGCGTAGAACAAAATTATATATATGTATTTTGAAAATCCTTAAATCTTTCACACACATGCATACATGCAAATTACTAAATATCACTAAGCGCTATTAAAATATAAAGAAAATGGCGTTTGTAATGTTCAATAAATCTTGGAATTGTAATAGATTTATGCTGTTTAAATCTTGGGATTTTTTCTATTTAAGACATGAGAAAACTTATTTCTACAAATATTTGATCAATTAGAAAAGTATTAATATAAAATTAGCTGGTGGAGGGTATTTAAGTTTCGGCTCAGCCGAATATAGCACTCTAACTTGTTTTTATTTGGTGTATATAGAGTGACGAGTTATAAGTAATACATCTCAAATAATTATGTATATTCTTAAAAGATTTAAAAATTTGTTCTAAACAATCTTTGTTCTATGGTAATCTTCAAAATCAAATTAGAGCTTTGAGACCATTGAACTTTTGTTGAAAATGTCATTAAATGTTTTATAATCCATATGTCAGGCTGCTCTTACAATTAACGTGACCTTCGTGTCTGAACAAAAATGGGTAATAAAATTTAAAACATTTAAACAGACAGGTGTACTATTAAAACCATAAAATCGAAACTAGGACACTTTCGTCTTACTTTGGAAAAACATTCGAAAACAAATTAAATCGTTAATTGTCGTAAATATTTTGCTTTTCTAACTCTAAAAATTTCCCAGTTGAAATTTGCTTTGGAAATATTTATACAGCCTTTTGCTTTATAAGAACTTGATTAGCTATACAATCTATATGTGGAATCTTAACAATTTCTCTTGTCGCAGAAATTGAATAGTCTGTAAACTATCAATTGACTTTATTCATACTTGGGTCAACTACACCGGTCTATAGGGTATTATTTGTTTATATATTACACGTTGTGACAGTTAAAAACTCTCAACATGTAACCAAGAGCAGTTTGAATATCTGATTGAGTAGTTCACCATACCAAATTTAGAATTTTTTGATGTCATGACGATATTTGGAATATGGCTTAAGTCAATTATGGACGGAGCTCTTTTGAACTAACAAAATATTAATTTTTGAAGCCAAAATATTTTTTTCTATATTTAAACCTTGAGCGTATGAGTAATTTTCTGAGGTGGACCTTATATGCGTCAATTATGAACCCATACTAATAAAATTTTGTTTTGCAGAGAACTTGTTTATGTTAAATTTCATCGCTATACCCGTTTTTTTTAATAAGGAAAACTCATGGCTTCCGAAATTGGAAATTTAATCTCAAAGTTTACATTTATTAGGGATTTATATGAGCTTCTTTACAAAATCTAGCAATTTTAGTGATTTTTTTATTCTACACAAATGTGTATTTTAACTCCAAATATCTATCCATCGATTGGTTCGTATATATAGTACATATGTATATATAATCGTTTTACCTGTGTGGTTTGAATTAAATTTTCATTGTTAGACTATAACAATTGGCGGCATTTGTTGGTTGCCAATTTTAATATTATGTTCTTTTATCAGAAAAAATTTTAGCAACACTGGTGTCACAACTCATTTAAGTCGTGCCTTTAATGCAAAAACTAGGACTTTTAATTAGTAGAATATACAATCAACCAGGATAAAGGCATACGGTAGTAAAGTTTGTATATAAGCAGATAGACACGTAGACATACTTATAATACATACACATAAGTAAGTATTCTAGTACTCCTACATAATATGTTTAACATAAAATGAACAACTATACGTATAGGTACATACATATGTATATAGTATACCCAGTTGTCCATGTCTCTCTAAGCTATTCTAAAGAAAACACGAATCATTAACTATAGTTAATGATAATTAACTGGATACAGTTACATACTAGTGCATTTAGACCTTGTGTGTGTGTGTATGGAATCTGTTTGCAGACTTACAGATATAAATTACTCTCTCTATTTACTTTTATGTACATGTGTATAGAATGTTGGTGGGTAAGTATGAAATTTTGAATGTTCACTTCGTAAAATGTGCTGCAAACTCCGCAAGAATACATGGCTTGGTAAATATGGTACCACTAAATATTGAAACCAGTTTAAACAAGTGAGAGTGTTATATTCGCCTGTGCCGAATCTCATATACCCACCATCAGAACCTCTACCATATGCTGTAAAAGGAATGCTCCCCTGTAAACATCAGGGTGATATTTGGAATATGGCTTAAGTCAATTATGGGCTGAGCTCTTTTGAACTAACAAAATATTAAAACAAAATATTTTAAAAAAATTTCATTTTGTATAGAACTTGTTTATGTCAAATTTCATTGCAATACTCGTATCTTAAATAAGGAAAACTCGTATTTTAGTAACCAAAACTCTTTTCTGAAGGGAACCTTTTATAGGGGCTAGGGTCAGATCAGTCTTCATTAAACTCGGAATGAAGAATTATGTTCCTGGGTATAATCATTCTTATGTCGATTTTCATCGCTGTACTAGTAATTTTCTGAATTTTATTCATCAAATTTTCTAAAGAGGATCTTATATGAGGTGTATGGCCAATTATTGACCTATCCTCATAATTTTTTTGTAGACCGATTTTGGTTCGATTGGGTATAGGGTCAACTATGTACCGATTCTAAAAAAAATTGGTAGAGAGGTTTTGGTTCGTAAGAGACTTACTTGTACCGAATTTAACAGCTATACTCGCATTTTTGGGCCGGTAATGAGTGTTAAAGTCATTTTCTGAAGGGGACTTTATATTGGGAGTAGGGTCAATTATGAACCGATCCCCAAAAAATTTTGTAGAAAGATTTTGGCTTATATGAAACTTATTTGCGTCGAATTTCATCGCTATACTCTTACTGCTAAACCAGTTATGCTCGTTAAAGCTGTTTTTTGGAGGTCTACTTGTATAGCGGCTATCCGAAAAAGTGGACCGATATTGCCCATTTTCAATACCAAACAAACCTTAGTAAGAGAATATTTAAGCATTTAAACTGTCTAGCTTCTCCTGTGTGGTCCCTATCGTGATTTCAACAGACAGACGGACAGACGGACGGACATGGCTAAATCATCTTAGAATTTAATAAGGACCCAGAATATATATAATTTTATGGGTCTAGGACCAATATTTCGGTGTATTATCAATATACCCTCAATTTTTTTTGATGGTGGGTATAAAAAGGGAATTTTTCGGAGTGAGTCTATGTTGCAATAAAATGCAACATCCGAGATTTTAACCAAGTCATGGTTGAGCAATTCATTCATGTTTTCCTCATTGCACCAATCTTGAAAATGTTGCAGTCATCGTCAAAGGAATTAAAGGAATCGTTTCAATTACTATTAGTCTTGAACTGTTGTATTAGATTATAGCATAATTTTTAAGTTTTAAATTATGTGATTGTTGTAATAAAACTTAACTGAATTAAAAGGAAAGATAAAACTTTATTTTCATGCTGACCTCGTAGTAGCAACATCAAACGAACATAAAAGTCTTCTTAAACAACCTCTAATACTTAATTACATAAAATTATTAACGTTACTGTAACATGATTTAAATACTAGAACATATACTCATACACATTCTACATGTGCCATGCAGTTTTTAGTAGCTGCCTCTCAGTATCATTTAGCAATATCCAGTTTAATTACCAATAAGCAATAGTCGTAACAGATTACAAACTAAGTAAGTGGTTTCTCATACAATTTCATGAAATCTAGAATCTTTAAGGCAATTGTTCAGAATGTCAAATATCTACTTGGAAAATATTGGGAAAATGTTTACACGTACATACCAACTTATATATACATTTTACTATATCTTTAATTAACATTATTTTAGGGTTCCTAGTTATCTTTACATATTTCTGTACATGTTCTATGCCCATAAAGCTACTTACAATTATAAGGTAATTTGAAAAAAAACTTAGTCTTTGGCACACACTTACACGTACATTACCTCCATACAATGTATCAGACATTCACACTCACACACACATATTAGAGTGTCCCGTAGAACAGACTTTTTGAGAATTTCATGTCGAAATACTTTCCGCATGAAATACAGTTTCATAGCTGCACTCGTACTTTTAAGCCAGAAATGATCGTTAATGTAATTTTCTGAAGTGGACTCTATATGGGTGTAGGGTCAATTATGGATCGATCCACATAAAATGTGGTAGATATTTTTAAGCCAGTAATGAGCATTGAAGTCATTTTCAGAAGTGGATCTTATATGGGGGGTAGGGTCAATTTTAAACCGACCCTCATAAAATTTGGTGAAGAGATTTTAGTTCATATGAAACTTATTTATGTTGAATTTCATCGGTATACTAACATTTTTTAATGGTATATGTCCGTTAATGCTGTTTTTCGGGGGTCCACTTTTATAGGGACTATCCTAAAACGTGGACCGATATTGACCATTTAGAACACCAAACGAACTTTACTTATAGAGAATATTTGTGGAAAATTTCAACCCTCAAGCTCATTCCGTTCGGACTCTATCGTGTTTTTAACAGACAGACAGACGGACATGGCTAGATTGTCTTAGAATTTAATAAAAATCCAGAATATACATATATTGGATTATGACCAATATTTCGATGTATTACAAACTGTATGCTGAGTATAAAAACAATCCTCAGTTCCCTACAAGCGATTGAAAATCCTGATCTCAGTATAATGTTTGAAAAATAAAATATCTTCGAATTTGTTGAAAAGGGTCTCAAAAATTCTGTAATTTTTAGCTGATTAAATCCTTATATTTTTATAAAGTTGGTCCATGGGACTCCCTAATTATACCCTACACCACTTTAGTGGGGAGGGTATATTGGGTTTGTGCTGATGTTTGTTACGCACAATAATATTGGTCCTACACCCACCTTAAAGTATACCAATCGGCTCAGAATCATTTTCTGAGTCGATTTAGCTATGTCCGTCCGTCTGTCCGTCCGTCTGTCCGTCCGTCCGTCCATGTAAACCTTGTAATCAAACTACAGGTCGCAATTTTGAAGATAATTCAATGAAATTTGGTACATTATCTTCTATTGTCACAGGGACGAAGCCTATTGAAAATGGTTAAGATCGGTCCATTATTTCACCTAGCCCCCATACAACTGAACCCCCCAATAGGGCTTGTAATCCTTGTAATCAAACTACAGGTCGCAATTTTGCAGATAATTCAATGAAATTTGGCACATGTTCTTTTATGGTATCGTAGACGAAGCCTATTGAAAATGGTTAACATTGGTCTATTATTTCACCTAGCCGCCATACAACTGAACCCCTCGAATAGGGCTTTTAAAATTTGTAATCAAACTACAGGTCGCAATTTTGAAGATAATTCAATGAAATTTGGCACATGATATTTTATGGTACCGTAGATGAAGCCTGTTGAAAATGGTTTACATCGGTCCATTATTTCACCTAGCCGCCATATAACTGAACCCCTCGAATTGGGCTTTTAAAATTTGTAATCAAACTACAGGTCGCAATTTTGGAGATAATTCAATGAAATTTGGCACATGATCTTTTATGGTATCGTAGACGAAGTCTATTGAAAATGGTTAACATCGGTCAATTATTTCACCTAGCCCCCATACAACTGAACCCCCGAATAGGGCTTTTAAAACTTGTAATCAAACTACAGGTCGCAATTTTAGAGATAATTCAATGAAATTTGGCACATGATCTTTTATGGTACCGTAGACGAAGCCTATTGAAAATGGTTACCATCGGTCCATTATTTCACCTAGTCCCCATACAACTGCACCCCCGAATAGGGCTTTTAAAATTTGTAATCAAACTACAGGTCGCAATTTTGGAGATAATTCAATGAAATTTGGCACATAATCTTTTATGGTACCGTAGACGAAGCCTATTGAAAATGGTTACCATCGGTCCATTATTTCACCTAGCCCCCATACAACTGAACCCCCGAATAGGGCTTTTAAAACTTGTAATCAAACTACAGGTCGCAATTTTGGAGATAATTCAATGAAATTTGGCACATGATCTTTTATGGTACCGTAGATGAATCCTGTTGAAAATGGTTTACATCGGTCCATTATTTCACCTAGCCCTCATACAACTGAACCCGCCGAATAGGGCTTTTAAGTTCATAATTATGTTTAATATACTCATATCTCGACAAAAAGCTGCAATAACCAAGTTGTATACAAGACTTGATGACCCCCACGAATTCCATAATAATAGGTTCTCATATGACCCTAGCCGCTATGAAAAGCCCCCATCAATATTTCACTTAAATGTCCACAATTTTATTCAACAATAAACGGCTTAAGTATGTATATCTAAGGCAAGGTACAATTCAACTTAAATGCTTTATTATGGCAACTAAATCACATTATATTTTTGTCAAAGGTGTAGGGTATTATATGGTCGGCCTCGCCCGACTATAATTTCTTACTTGTTCACATATAGATTTTATTATTTACCTCGACGTTTTCGACTATAATTGCAAAGGTTTGTATGAGTTTAATTTACAGCGTCTGTAAAATATTTTTCGTAATTATCCTTTCAAAATACATTAGTATTGTTTGAAAATGTAACAAGTCTATGCCATTAATTGCCGGATTTTATATACCCTTCACTATAGTGTGTTTGAAAAAAGATTAATTTAATATAATTTCAATTTATTTCATTTTCCCAACTCGACACTACTGTAGCAATAGCAAAACAAAGCATGTACTAACATTCCCTTTTTTATGAAAGACCGTGAGACGGACAGACAGAGAGACGGACATGGCTTAATCCAGTACATATAAAGTGTGTTGTCGAACGAAAATTACAAACGGAATGACAAACTTTTATTTTATATACCCTATATAAAAACTTTTATAAAATATACCAAACTAAACCACTTGACATGATTCAATAGAGTTCCCTGTAGCGTTTCATTAAGTCTAAACACCGTCATCTTCATCATCCAAAATTGGAGATGGAAAGCTTCCACCTATCTTGTCTGTATCTAAGACGTGTTATTAACCTACATAATAAAATCTGGCAGAAGTATCTGTTAACTCTCAAGCACCACAAAATCCGCAGAAAAAAACCTTCAAGTTGTATTATTGAACCAAGTTTCCTCGGTTGTACTTGCTGAATTATAACCTGACTATAATAACTTACCTTTCCTCCCACCGTTTAACTTTTCCTGCCACTAATCTGTTTAATTGTTAGAGTAACAATTAAGGCATAAAATGCATACTCTAAACATTTTCATTCATTCCATCTTTGAGGAATATGCAGGAATTGTTACCATGTTACGTTACATTTCACTAACAATAACAAAACCAAATAGCAGCAGCAATGGAAACAATGCGTCTAAGAACAAATAAAATCGCAAGGAGAGAAAGAAAATGCGCATAGAAATGGAATTAGTTTAATGGAATTAATTTACAAAATATGTTGATTTGTTTGTGTCCTTGTTTAGGTGATTTTGCTACACGTGTATATGTAAAATTTGTAATATTTATACCCTACACCACTATAGTGGGGAGGGTATTATGCGTTTGTGCTGATGTTTGTAACACCCAAAAATATTGGTCCTACACCTTAAAGTATACCAATCGGCTCAGAATCACTTAATGAGTTGAGTAAGCTATGTCCGTCTGTCCGTCTGTCTGTGTGTCCATGTAAATCTTGTGCGCACTCTACAGGTCGCAATTTTTGAGATAATTTGATGAAATTTGGAACATACACTTCTCTTGGCTATTGAAAATGGTTGAAATCGGTCCATTATTTCACCAAGCCCCCATACAACCATACCCCCGGAATAGGGCTTTTGACCTCATAATTATGTTAAATGATCTACTACCTCTACAAAAATTGGAAAAATATAGTTTTATATCTTAATAATGCTAGTGATTTTCGTAAAGATCGGGCATTTTTTGACCCTAGCCCCCATACAAAGTCCCCCTCAGAAAATGACTTGAATGTCTACAATTCACTTATAAGCACTAGTATCACGATGAAATTTGGCACAAATGAGTTTTATATAAACATAATTCCCAACAATACATTTTATAGGGATCGGACCAAGTTTTACCCTAGCCCCCATATAAGCGGACCTTCCGATTTGGGCCTTTTAGCTCATAACTACGATAAATATACTACTATCTTCCCAAAAATTGTCACAACTAATTTTGATATAATTATAAATAACACTGTCATTTTTCGCCATGATCAGAAATAAAAAGTAGCCTATTGCCAGACATAGAGGAATGTGCTGTGAAAATTTAAAGAAAATCGGTTTAGCCGTTTAGTAGTCTATAACGTTCAAACATATAAATACACAAACATACAAACACACATTTTTATATATGTATATAGATACCCTGTAGGATTTTGTGAGTTAACTAAAAATCAAGTTAACTTTTTGATAACTTCTTATGACTAGCTTCAAAGTAACTCAAAAATTATCGAGGAAATGAACAATCATTTCAATAAAATTTTAAATAAACAAGTTAGAGTGCTATATTCGGCTGAGCCGAATCTTAAATACCCTCCACCAGCTACTTTTATATTAATACTTTTATAATTTATCAAATATTTGTGGAAATAAGTTTTCTCATGTCTTAAATAGAAAAAATCCCAAGATTTAAATAGCATAAATCTATTACAATTCCAAGATTTATTGAACATAACAAACGCCATTTTCTTTATATTTTAATAGCGCTTAGTGATATTTAGTAATTTGCATGTATGCATGTGTGTGAAAGATTTAAGGATTTTCAAAATACATATATATATAATTTTGTTCTACGCAAATTGATAATGCAACTAGTTAAATACGGTTAAAGCGCTTTTAATGGCAGGACCTAGTGTTGGAGATATGACCAATTATAGACCGATCGTAGAAAATTTTTTAAGCTAAATTTCTGTACATGAAAGCTATATTTCAGTCAAATTTTGTATCTATATCGTAATAAGTTATGAGTGTTTAATTGATTTTTTGAAGGGAAACTTTTATGGGACCGACCGCACCCATGTTATGAACCAATCGTGAAAAGAATTTTTGTATACAAAACTAATATTTGTACCAAATTTTGTATCAATAGCTTTATTTGGTAAAGAGTAATGTGCGTTTAAGAGATTTTCGTAAAAGGACCTTGTATGGGAGCTATGACCAATTATGTATATAAAGACAAAATTTCAAAATTCTGTATCTATATCATTCTTTGGTAATGAATATTGTGCATTTAAGTGATTTTCTGGAGGGGGCCTAGTATGAGAGCTATGACCAAATATGGACCGATTGTACAAAAATTTTATAGGTTAATTTATGTATATTTTTGCTAAATGTATGGATATCAATATTTGGTAATGAGTTATGTGCGTTTAAGTGATTTTCGGGAGGGAACCTTGTATGAGAGGTATGACCAAGAATGGTCCAATCATGAAAAAATTTTTAATGAGCTACGTGCCTTTAAGTGTTTTTCTGAAAGGGACCTTGTATGGGAGCTATGATCAATTATGGACTGATAGGAAAATAATTTCACAGTAATATTTCTGTGCATATAAGCAAAACTTGTACCAATATATGGATATCTTAATTCAGTAATGAGTTATGAGCGTTTAAGTGATTTTCGGGATGGGACTTTGTATGGGAGCTATGACCAATTATAGACCGATCCAAAAAATTTTCATAATAATATTTGTGTATATAAGAGCAATACTTGTACCAATTTTTATATGGACATCTTCATTAACTAATGAGTTATGTGGTTTTAAGTGATTTTCGGAAGGGGACCTTGTATGGGAGCCATGACCAGTTATGGACCGATCGGAAAAAAAATTTTCAGTAATATTTCTCAGTCATATAACAGTACTTGTACCAAATTTTATATAGATATCTTACTTTAGAAATGAGTTATGCGCGTTTAAGTGATTTTCGGGAGGGGACCTTGTATGGGAGTTGTGACCAATTGTGGACCGATCCAAGAAAACTTTCATAGTAATATTTCTGTATATAAGAGCAATACGAGTACCAAATTTTATATGGATATCTTCATTTACTAATGAGTTATGTGGTTTTAAGTGATTTTCGGGAGGGGACCTTGTATGGGAGCTATGACCAATTATGGACCTATCCGAAAAAAATTTCACAGTAATATTTTTGTGCACACGGGCAATACTTTTACCAAATTTTATATGGATATCTTTATTTTGTAATGAGTTATGTGCGTTTAAGTGAGTTTCGGGAGGGGACCTTGTATGGGAGCTATGACCAATTATGGACCGATCGAAAAAAAATTTCTCAGTAATATTTCTGTATAGATAAGCAATACTTGTACCTGATTTTATATGGATATCTTAATTAAGTAATGAGTTATGCGCGTTTAAGTGATTTTCGGGAGGGGACCTTGTATGGGAGCTATGACCAATTATGGACCGATCGGAAAAAAATTTCTCAGTAATATTTCTGTACAGATAAGCAATACTTGTACCAAATTTTATATGGATATCTTAATTAAGTAATGAGTTATGCGCGTTTAAGTGATTTTCGGGAGGGGACCTTGTATGGGAGCTATGTCGAATTATGGACCGATCCAGAAAATTTTTTCTCTGAATGAATTCTATTGACATAAGATTTTAATTTGTAAAATTTTGTGAAGATATCGATATTGTGACGGAAGTTATTAGCAAAAAACCCATTTTCCGGGAATATGTACTTTTGTATGGGAGGTATATGAAATTGTGGACCGATTCTAGCAATTTTCAGCAGGGATCAAGTTCTCGTGTAGAAACTTATGTGTGGTGATTTTGATGAATTTATCTTGCACAGTTTTCGAGAAAATTGCATCCGAATGTGTAAAAAATGCTTATTTTTTTCGAGGTTGTTTTAAATTTTGATTCATAACTTTTCCCGGTATAAACCGATTTTGTTCATTTTCAATACCAAACTGCTTAGGACAATAATGAATATTTTCGGTGAATTTGGTGTACTTCCATTGCTTAGTTTTAACGTGAGCGTGTTTTAGGCAGACAGACGGACAGACGGACAGACAGACGGACATAGCTAAATCGACTCAGAATTTGATAAGGACCCAGAATATATATACTTTGTTGGGTCTCAGATGAATATTTCTTGGTGTTACACACGGAATGACAAAGTTATATATACCCTCTATCACCACTGATGGTGGTGGAGGGTATAAAAATAAAATAGAAACTCGTATCAAATTTGTCAAACAATTTGTATTGAAAAAATGAAATTATGAAAATGAAAATTTGTTTCAGCAATGAAAAATGAATTTATTATTATTAAATTAACATTTTCAGGAATATAAGACATAGATAATGGTGTATATAGGAAGGAAATGTTGCTGCATATTGAACGCATTTATAATCACTAACAGTTTGTTAAAAATAGTATAAAACAAGTAAGAAATTATAGTCGGGCGAGGCCGACCATATAATACCCTACACCTTTGACAAAAATATAATGTGATTTAGTTGCCATAATAAAGCATTTAAGTTGAATTGTACCTTGCCTTAGATATACATACTTAAGCCGTTTATTGTTGAATAAAATTGTGGACATTTAAGTGAAATATTGATGGGGGCTTTTCATAGCGGCTAGGGTCATATGAGAACCTATTATTATGGAATTCGTGGGGGTCATCAAGTCTTGTATACAACTTGGTTATTGCAGCTTTTTGTCGAGATATGAGTATATTAAACATAATTATGAACTTAAAAGCCCTATTCGGCGGGTTCAGTTGTATGAGGGCTAGGTGAAATAATGGACCGATGTAAACCATTTTCAACAGGATTCATCTACGGTACCATAAAAGATCATGTGCCAAATTTCATTGAATTATCTCCAAAATTGCGACCTGTAGTTTGATTACAAGTTTTAAAAGCCCTATTCGGGGGTTCAGTTGTATGGGGGCTAGGTGAAATAATTGACCGATGTTAACCATTTTCAATAGACTTCGTCTACGATACCATAAAAGATCATGTGCCAAATTTCATTGAATTATCTCCAAAATTGCGACCTGTAGTTTGATTACAAATTTTAAAAGCCCAATTCGAGGGGTTCAGTTATATGGCGGCTAGGTGAAATAATGGACCGATGTAAACCATTTTCAACAGGCTTCATCTACGGTACCATAAAATATCATGTGCCAAATTTCATTGAATTATCTTCAAAATTGCGACCTGTAGTTTGATTACAAATTTTAAAAGCCCTATTCGAGGGGTTCAGTTGTATGGCGGCTAGGTGAAATAATAGACCAATGTTAACCATTTTCAATAGGCTTCGTCTACGATACCATAAAAGAACATGTGCCAAATTTCATTGAATTATCTGCAAAATTGCGACCTGTAGTTTGATTACAAGGATTACAAGCCCTATTGGGGGGTTCAGTTGTATGGGGGCTAGGTGAAATAATGGACCGATCTTAACCATTTTCAATAGGCTTCGTCCCTGTGACAATAGAAGATAATGTACCAAATTTCATTGAATTATCTTCAAAATTGCGACCTGTAGTTTGATTACAAGGTTTACATGGACGGACGGACGGACAGACGGACGGACATAGCTAAATCGACTCAGAAAATGATTCTGAGCCGATTGGTATACTTTAAGGTGGGTGTAGGACCAATATTATTGTGCGTTACAAACATCAGCACAAACCCAATATACCCTCCCCACTAAAGTGGTGTAGGGTATAAATATAAGAAAATTGCACAGGTAACTCACACCTGATCTTTTATTTATGCACTAGAAGCTAACTCATCTTGAGGTAACTTCTGGTTAACTGAAACTGATGTATAGTGAGTGAGTACTGACTCGTTCCTATGACATCACATTGAAAAACTGAATAGTATTTTATAAGCAAAATGGTTAGCTTTTGAGTCACCTCTGACTCATTTGTGGTTAACCATAAGTTAGTTTTAAGTTAACTCAAAATCCTACTGGGTAATTCCCAATAATACATTTTATAAGGTTCGGCTCAATTTCTGCCTTAGCCTCCATAAATCCGGACCTTCCTATTTCGGCCGTTTATCTTTTAACTACGCCTAATATACTACTATCTATCCAAAAGTCGGCACAATGTGATGATGTTTGTAACACTCAAAAATATTTGTCCTTATTAAGCTATGTCCGTCTTTGTGACCGAGTAAACCTTGTGTGCACGCAACAGATCGCAATTTTGAATATAATTTGTTAAAATGGTTCAAATACGATTCTCTGGATCCACTGATGATGGCTGTTAAAAATGATTGAAATCGGTCTTTTATTTCTCCTAGTCAGCATACAACCGAACATGAACAGGCATTATTTGGAACCTATATAAGATTAACAGAAATGCTTCATTATTGAAATAATTCACATTTAATATTCGCAATTGGTGTAGGGTATCATATGGTCGGCCTCGCCCGACTATAATTTCTTACTTGTTTAATTTTAACTTTTAAACTTCTCCTAACCATAGTTTGTCTTTTAATTTAACTAAGATTTTAGGATTTATGTTTGCACTCTTGAATTCGTATGCTCTTTGAACACTGGTGAAATATTAGCAAAATAGGAAAAATAAAACGCTAAAAGTTGTTGTTATTTTTAATTAATGTATTAAAATATTAAAAAAAAACTTTGTAATAAAACTTTTTATAAAACTCCCCTTTTGCCCTGATAACAGAATCGAAAAGTTTTGAAGCGAAAACAACAAAGAGCAAAACATATTAAGAATATTAGTTGTTATTTAAGTTAAATTTTCGTTCTTAAATGAAAAGAAAACTAATTTCAAATATCGCTTTATTGAGTAATTGAACTTTGTTAATGGAAAAGTTTTAGGAAGAAAACTATTTATGTTGTTTGCATTAATTGCACTGAAATTTACCTGGTTTAACTAAGTAGTGCAGTTTTTAACTGATAAAGTTTGGAGAAATTTTCTATGAATGGGTAATTTTATGAAAATATAAAACATTCACTGTTTTACCCCATGACGATAAAGTATCAAATAGGATTCGACTTCTAAACAAGCCTGCCTTGTTGGTTACGTATAAAGCAATTAACTGATCAATGATTTATTATGCAACTCCTATGCATCCCAAAAAGGACGCTTTTCAAAAGTGCTTATAGTACGAAGCGTTTACAGTACTAAAGAAAATACGCCTAGCCTGTTTTTTTTGAAGTGATTTACATACAAAAATTTTATTCATATAAAGATCACTCGAGTTTTCTTATTAGTATTCCCGAAGAATGTAATAATTGGTATAAAACCGTTCCAAAGTTATTCGGATCAATTTTGGCGAAAGCCAGCTAGTGACATAGCATTATAACGTATCACATGCTCTATAGTCATCTACTATTTTATGGTTATTTCCACAATCTTGTCTTGACCTATCCAGACTTTTTTCGTTTTGGTACAACATAGCATCTTTTTGATTATACCCTAATAGTACTCCATATATTCCATATATGTAAGTATTAGTAACAAACGGAAGGAATAACGAAATATTTTCTGGTAGTTTGCGTTCCGAAATTGCTGTTCAAGTCTATGCACTTCCTTTTCATAGATTAGTCAATAGAACATCCTACAGACTAGTCAATAGACTAGACTATAGCATAGACAGTAATGTGGCCTTCAGTAGGTTAGTGTTCTTGTCTATTAGAATGGAGGTAGTGTGTTTAATTCCCGTAGGACAGCTATTTGCTATCTGTAACATCAGCCTAATAAAATTTATCAGGAATAGATTTATTTTTCACCGTTTGAACATCTTATTCCTGCACTCGACGTCCATACTGAGAATATTTAAGAACAGCCTCGGTAGAAATTGTTCCACAAATTTGTCACAAAACTTATCAAACAAAACCTTGTACTTTAAGCAGCCTTGCATTTGAGTTTAATGTGTCTTTTCTATTTTAATTGCTATTGTAATATATATTGTACATCGTTTTCGTTGTTGCTATTTTATTTATATGTATTTCGAAGATTTGAATAAATTTGCATGATAAATTCATCTAGTTACCAATACGTATATCATGAAATCAATCCATGTTTCGCTGTCTGTCTTTAACAATATGTTTACTCTCTAAATTGCAAAAATACTGATTAAATCTGTTGTGTTCTCTTTCATGTTGTGTTTTGTATTGTATTCAGTTTTATGACATTGTGGCATTGTCTTGCTATTTGAGTATATGTATATACATATGTATAAGTTTTGCATGCATTATTATGCATGTACTACTGTATTCATTGATAGGACAACAAAAAATAATGGCTTTCAGTGCTGTTTTCTAATAATTTTTAAAATACGAAAAAATTACCCACAAATCAAAAAATTTTGCTATTGTTGACTGCTCTCTAAAGTTTTTATAAATAGTAATTTTGGTCGGATTTTTTAGTATTTAGGAAATTTTTTTCCAAATATAACTCTTTACTAATTAGATAGTTTGCTGCAAATGTGTACGATTACATAAAAGTACATAGATTAAAGTGTTAAAAAAATAGAAAACAATAAATCGAAAATTAAATTGAAATAAATTTTAGATGTTGGCTGTCAAAGTTAAAACTTTTAAAGAAATATTTAATTTAGAATTATTTAGAATAAAATTATTATTTTTCCGGAAGTATTGTCTTAACTGTGTGCAAATTAAAAAACAAATTTGGTGGAGTTATAAACTCTTTAAAGTAGATTTAAAATATTTCCTGTTTGTCAATATGAATAACGATTAGTTTGCTTTGCATTATTCTGTTATTTTATAAAAAATTAAAATATTTTACGAAATATTATATCAATTATTAATTTTTGTATGTTTTAGTGTATTTTAATGTATTTTGGTCTTAACCAAAAGTCATTGTGGCGTATGAGTTATGTTTTTGATTTTAATTTTCAAACCGCTATCAATCATACGCACAGTATACCAAACAATTAAGAGAATTTACAAATGATTTAAGTACCTAAAACCTACTTAAAACCTTGGAACGGACAGTCGATAGTATGGTTAAAAGCCAGACAAGGACCTAAAATTTAAGCAGCATCCTTATGTAAAGGGACGGTCGGTGGAAACCGCTTTAAACGAAGTTGTCCACTACATACATAGGTGCATCCTTTGATAGCAAACTGTATACACTGGCGATATGCATTAACATCGAAGGTGCTTTCAATAACGTGCACACTGATACTCTTATCCACTCCGTAGACCAGTTTTATATTGACCGGGTGCTTCGTAACTGGATCAACCTCATGCTAAGGAACAGATGGATAAGCTGCGAGATGTACGATATTACTATTAGGAAAAAGGTATTTCGCGGTATACCACAGGGTGGCATTTTGTCAGCTTTACTCTGCGTTACCACGATGAATAGCCTCCTAAGGACCCTAACTGAGAAAGGACTTAGACCTGTCTGCTATGCAGATGATGTCGTAATACTTTTAAAGGGAAATGATCCAAATTACTTGCATAGAAGAGCTGAGGAGGCTCCGAATACGGCCTTGAGCTGGGCTCAACCGAGAGGCCTCAATGTTAACCCGGCAAAAACGGAAATCTTTCTTTTCACAAGAAAGACAAAAATTTCTACGTATACTGAACCATGCTTCATGGGCAAGAAGATACCAGTGATAGACAAAGTTAAGTACATACTTAGATATAATCCTCGACCGGAAATTAAAATGGAGACACCACATAGAGGATAGGATCAACAATACACATCGATGCTGGGCGATATGTAGGATAACTATAGGCATGAAATGGGGTCAAGGCTCTGGAAACATATTTAAGATATGAGGCGGCGCTTACAGCCGAACTGCTCTTTACTTTAGGAGAACCGGCCAAAAGCTGTCATAGGACACGTCACCAATGTATACTGGACACATTGCACAAACATCGTACGTGCCTGATCGTATACCAGACACGAAATATGTCGGAAACTTTGAAATGCTGAACCCAGATAGAATGTCTTGGTCATGCGGAACATTAGAGCAAATACCAGTAGGAATCCGTTGTTACAAGGATGTCTCTAAATTGGTGCACAAAGTGGGGCTGGAGTTCTATATTGAAGACCCAGAAACAGAAATATACCACCGATTACCTAATCATAACACAAGCTTCCAGGCAGAAGTCTGAGCAATAACGGAATGCGTAAATTGGATTAGAATAAATATGGCGCCCACAGCGCTTAATATATTTAGCGACAGCCAGAAGGCAATTTGGGTGATATCAACAACTAAAAATACTTAGTTACAACAACGCCAAAAAAAGTAATTTCATTTAATATCACAAAATATCTAAGTCATACTTTAATTGACACAAATGTGCTGTTCAATTACGATATAATATTCCATAATGATCACTATTTCGAGGACACACACAGACAATTTTCTAATCGTATCATCATATTTACGGACTAAATTACATACTTTCCTTCTTTTCGCTCTTTGTTGTCTCTTCTGCCTTACAACCTTCATCTATTTGAGAGGAAAATTATTGTAGAATAAAGTAAGTTTTATGGAGAACAGAAAAAAACAGACTAAAAATACAGACATAAACTTATAGACATGTGTATCTGTGTCTATGAATTGATTGTCACAAGTTCTGTTTATGGTTGAGTGTGTGTCACTTTAACGTTTACCGAAGTTCTAGTCACTAACTGTGTGGCATAAATGTTACTATAAACCTATGAAAGAAATAAAATACAATGAATACTTATCGCGTCACGTTAAAAATTTACAAAATATTAAAATTTTTTCTCTTACCCGGCATAGTTACAACGACAAAAACAACAACAATACGAAACTGTTTCGCAAAAATTGCATTAAAAATGGAACCGTTAAATTATGCTGCAAAAATGTTCATTTACAAATGTGTAAAATGCAAAACTCTTTTTTGCCAAACTTGTTCACCAGCAAGTAAAGAAACTGGTAAATCTATGAAAATTATGAACCGATCCTCGTCAAATATTTTTAAATGATTTTGGTTTATATAAATCTTGTTAATATTGAATCGCATTTTTAGGCTGGCGCATTTAGGCTAGGGCACCAAATATGGGGGTAGGGACAATTACTGACTGATCCTCATAGAATTTGGTACATTTATGATTTTACTAAGTGAAAATTGTGGAAGAAGGATTTAAAGACTATTAAAATGTTACTGCTTGTACAAAAACTTTGGAAAAGATAACATCAAGTGTAATGGACGTTTATGTCCTTTATTTAAAACCAAATATTTTGCTATGAAAAAAATAGGAAACAAGACTTACATTCATATAAGAACGTCACTTTTTTTTTCCAATAATCCATATTGTATTTGGTTGTTGACCTTTTGGTATTTGTTGAACATTTTTCTGCTCACAGTGCAGAGCACTAATGGAAAACTTATTTATTATTGATTTGTGCACAATTATTATTATATTATTATTTTTGTATAAATTTTAAAATTCATATAATTTTTGTTAATTTTCAAAAGACACTTTGTTTATTTATGATCTTTACGATCATATGGTTTTTAACATACTGTTTTGTTTTGATTTTCTTGTTTTGATTTATGCATGAGAATTATTAATGAATGAGTATAAGAGTTTTTGTCTGAGCTAAATGTGGTCAGGGTTCGGAAAACTATTTGTGGAAAATAAATCTTAAAATACTCAAACAGTGGGTAAATAACTTGTTTTGGAGGAAATTTTTTTGAGATTATAAAATTTTAAACATTAAAAAGTTATATCCAAATGCAACATGAACTTTTATCATCATGTTGTTTTAGAATATTTCATGCACTTCCTTATCATCAGTCTGCATGATGACTGAACCATTCAACAGCAATATTTAATTGAGTCTTGACTAAATATAGTCTAATTATAGTGGCAACATAATATACTGATTTTATGGCAACCTAATATAATTAATTGACAATTAATTGACATTTAATGTCAAATTTTTTCTAAATTTTATAAACATTAAGTTTCTTGGTCAGAAGAAAATTTATAGAAGATCCTTTTCCTGTATATCTTTGAACTGAAGACATCAAATTTTCAGATAGTCGGAAAAAAATCTTAAAATTTTCCAAGTCATCAAAGTATAATTTTATACTTTTTCTTAAAATTTTTCATCGAAAAACTAGAATTTATACTCCATCAGGTAAATTTTGCCAATTTTTAGATTTTTTATTTCATTTAATAAATTTCATATAATAGGAAAAGGTTTCTGCCACGATTTTCTCCAATTTTACTTGGCACCTTAAATTTATTGGACTCAACCCACTTAATCCAACTCAATCAGTGAATTGGATTAATCTTGCTTTGGAATCCCTTTATAGTAAATGAAATTTACAAAGGTAATTAAAATTCCAATTCTTTCATGCAGATAAATTATATCTAAAAACTCATTTTTTAATCTCCACCAGTTACCAGTAACAATCACTCATTTTTGCATTCCGAACACAATTCCCATACCTGGCGAGGGAATCCTCTTCCAGGGGATTTCTTAAATGAGTCACCAGAACGATCTCTAGCCGGAGATTGCGCAATGCTAGTGTTCTCTTTTCATTTAACTCCAACATAAACTCATCAGGCAGCTCTAAAATCCTCTTGAAACAACAACAACAATATTAATAAAACCACCACCAAAAATCATCAAACTCCGCAAATTCTCAAAAACTCAAAATAAATAGTTCTCTTGCAAAAATAATAAATCCCTAACAGTTCAATCAAACCAAAAGTTAAAGAAAAGTGCAAAACAAAATCAAGAAGAATTAAACAAAACAGTGGTTCCGAAACATGTAAAAGAGCATAAAACCCAGTGATTCCCAAAATGTTATTGTCAAAGGAGATTTATTAATTAACTATTTTTTTAGAGTGTTAAAATAGATGAATGTATTTATATTAATTGAAAAGAAAATTCGTAAAGAAATAAGAAAATGCATAGAATTTGGAAAATTTAAGAAAATTTAAAAATTTAAGAAATTTCAAGAATAATAATGTTCCAAAAAGGTTAATCCGTGAAAAAAAATTTAAAACAATGAAAAGAAATAAAATTGTGTACCCTATTGCCTGATTTTAAACTTACCCTAATATCACAGAAAATATAAATTAACAGTTAAAATGTGTAAAAATTTAAAAGTTTAATATCAAAAATTTATAAAATTTCTCAAAACACATATTTTTTCCTTTAAATGCTAAAATCTACCCAAAACAAACTAAATGCCCTAAAAAAATGTAAAAATAATTAAACCAAAAAAAAAAAAAAATTAACCAAAAAAAAAAACAATTAATCCATTTAAAAAGTCGAAACAAAACCCCAAAAGCAAGAAAATTTCCAAATTTTTTTTAAACATTTTATCCTAACATCAAAACAGCAACCCGTTCATGGAAAAGGCCTTTTGCAGAATGCTTGGTGAGTGAAAATTAATCCTTTTGTTTATTTTCTTGCTTTCTTATTAAAGCAAACAAACAACCAAACGCTGAGAACTTATTAAAGATCGTTCGAACATGCAACCAAACAAGTTGTAATCTAATTCCATTATTTACAACCGAAATTAAAAGAGCGTCAAACCTTTCTTGACCTAGATTTGAATGCAACCTAAAGTACATATCCACACAAACCTATGATAAATGAACAGCTGTTCGAACAAAAGTTCAATGAACTTTAATAAGATTTACTTTGTTTCTTTGTTTGCTTTCTTTAAAAAAAAAAAATGCACCATGGGTAGAAAAAGAATAAATAATAATACTTTTGAGAAAATTTAAATGAGGAAAATTAGATATTTTTTTTAAAATACAAAAAATTTGATAATATTTATTTAAAAATTAATTTATTTAACTCTAAAGAAAAAAGAAAAAAAATAATTTGTTTTTTTTATGTAATTATATTGTTAGATTTGTTACAAAAAAAAATTATACCTTTGTTAAACATTGTTAATTGGTAAACTCCTAAAAAAATTGTTTTAATTTTTTTATAGTATAATGTTATTATTTCTATAATTAGATTCCTAATATTAATAAGAAGTTAATATGAAATTTGAATTTTAATAAACATTGTGTAACATTTAAAATTTAAAAATTTAATTATCTACAATGCAAAATTTGTTTCGGAATAAATATTTCACAATGAATGTGTAAAATTGTAAAGTTTTGGTCTTCTTAATTGTTTGTAATGTGAGAATATTTTAATTAAATTTAGTTTAGGGGTTCTAGAAAACAAATATATGCCACTAGAACTAAGGATGGAGAGGGTTTTGAGGCATGTGTATCCTACAACATCAGGATCGCATAAATAAATTTTTGGTAATATTAAAGAAAATCAACTAGACTTTAGAGTAAAGTTTTAATATGACTAGATAAAGGGGTTTTGTTTGTTTTTTCTTCTAGTTATTAATTCGTTTCATTCAATGATATATAAATGTTAGTATTTTGAGAGTCTATAATAATAGAGCATGTAATAAGCCTTGATTGTTAAGGAATTAGGACACGAACTCCCCCACCCGACTCCTAGCTAGCTAATCAATGGCTCTCATCGTCCTAGTTTCTTAACATTCATTCACCGGAAATCAGAGTATAAAACTGTCATTAGTAAACAGAGCTTTGTTTAGAACTCTTATTGTGTATTTTGATTTCCTGGCTTTAGTCAGAATAATTTTTGATATTAGTTTAGTTTTCTAGCCATATCAATTTTATGTTCTTTCTAAAGATATAAAAAAAAGATAATCTTGTAGATTCTATGAGATTTCAAATTGATTCATTACATAAAATGGCGCCCAACGTGGGGCCCGAAGGAATAGCTCGGTTCTTTCTGGCTCGAATTTTTTGTTTAAATTTTTTAGATTTCAAATTTTTATAATTTTGAAAGGTTTTTTTTATGTCTTAAACTTGTGGAAGAATATCTATTGAAACTTTACAGGAAATTAGCTATTTGAGGTTTTAGCGGTTCGAATATGCTAACCGTTTGGTAGAAAGTAGTCATTTCTTTCTCTTGTTTAAACTAATTTATAACATTTCATAATTGTATAGCTCGTTATTAGTTTAAAATATTTTGGTTTTGAAATCCGATTGATAGCACATATTTTAATCAATGGAAATCATAAATATGCTGCCTGCAATTTATGACCTTGAGAAAATATGATATACCAATAGGAGATTTTGTATATAGCTAGTGGAATCAATTCCAAAATGTATTAAACATAATATAAGCTCCATAGACAAGTCTTGTTTTTCCTAATAGTTGATTTTTTTTTTTTGCCAAAGTAAATATATCTCACATGTAAACATTTAGAAGACCATAATAATCTATAAATTATTTTGATAATCTTTGATTTGGAAACCGAATCATTTATACATTGCATAATTCTGACATTGTTTTGAATTTTTTTGTTTTTCCGTATAGAAGAAAATTAATCAACATTTTCATTTTCAGTTTGTTTATATTTATTTCTATTCTTTTCAATTAATATAAGTATCTTATTAATTGTGTAAATTTAAATTAAAATCTAAATTTTCCGTAATAATAATACCTCTTAATATTTGAATTTATATTCCTTTTTATAACAAATCTACATTTTAAAAACTAATTATTTCTTAAAAAAAATAAACATATAGTTTGGAATATACATTTTAGTAAATTTTTTCTTTTAGCTTTTAGTAAAGTGATTTTATTAAAATCCATTTAAAATCCAACTGAACTTCCATTTGTTTTGTTATGAGAAAATTTTGTAGAGGAAAAAGTTCTTCTTCAAAAGAATCACAATTCTTATAATTTATCTAATTTAAATTAAAATTTTATATATTTTTTTCCAAATCACAAATAAGATTTCCAGTTTCTTCACTAGATTTATTTTAGCAAAATATTTTCTTGAGTTAAAATACACTCAATTAGAATTACTTAATATTTTTTTATATTACTATATTCGGATTTGTTTAGACTTTTCTTTGATAAATTTTTTTAATATGGCAACCGATCCAACATTTCCTCAAGGTGGAATACCACCACCATTGCCTTCGGCACCAGTTGTTATAGAGCCGTCTGTTTGCCAAATTTGTAAGAAAACAATGGAAGAAGGTCAAGAATGTTTGATTCTAAATCTTTGTAGCCACGCTTTTCATGGTTTATGTATAGAAACCCATTTAGAAACCTCATCCGAATGCCCCACTTGTAAACGTAATTGCCAATTATCAGAGCTGAGAAAACTTGTAATACAACCAAAAGGTACATTAGCAAGGTCTACTGGTACAAAACCGAGAGGTGCACTAGCACGTCATTATCAGACTAGAAGTGTCAGTAGAAATTTAACGCAAGACAATGTTGAATCTAATCCTAATGCTTATAATGTTGATGAACCGGTAAGAGCTCCAGAAACCAATACTCCTAATGTTTCAATTGAAAATGTAATAACACAAAATGATAATCAGGCAAGTGTTAGTAATAATGGGATAGATTATCAGGAAATCAATAGACTTATTGAACAAAACCTAACAAGACTTTTATCCAATATGAATTTCGTTCCAAATACCAATCCAGAATTACCACAAAACCCACAAAGAGCTTCAAGTCTTAATAACTCTAATATTCATATATTTGATCAGCCCAATGCACATATTTTAGATTCCCCTTTGCCACCCAATTCAACTGGTAACTCCTACCATAGCACTTTGAATGCTGACAAAATCTCATTAATCATCAAAAATTGGAATGTTACATTTGACGGGACTTCTAATGGACTAAACATTCAAGAATTTTTATACAGAATCAGAACCTTAACTAAAGATTATTTTAACAATGACTTCACCATAATTTGTCGCAATTTACACATTTTATTAACTGGAAAGGCTAGAGAATGGTACTGGCGATATCACAAACGTGTTGATACTATAGAATGGAACGAATTTTGTGAAGCCATAAGATGCCAGTATAGGGAATTTAAATCTTCATTCGATATAAGAGAAGAAATTCGCAACAGGAAACAAAAACCTGGCGAAAGTTTTGATTCATTCTACGAATCAGTTTCTACAATAATAGACAAACTTCCGACTCCTATGTCAGAATTAGAGCTGATTGAAATTTTGGCTAGAAATTTGCGACCAGACATTAGACAAGACCTTTTATATGTTCCAGTCCATTCGATACCACATTTGAGAAAACTGGTCCAAATGAGGGAAAATTTTTTGTCAGAAGAGCATGTTCGAAAGAATTTTGCCTCTAGAATGCCAAATGCAACATATCCTCGACGCTTAGCTGAACTTTCATCAGATGAGATTTCGGAAACAACCCAATCTATTGATGAAATAAATTCCGAAATATCTATAAACGCAATTCAAAATGTGGAATTCAATGGTAAATGCTGGAATTGCGATGGAATTGGCCACCATTGGCATGATTGTTTGCATGATAGGACTATTTTTTGCTACGGTTGTGGTGAAAAAGGAGTCTATAAGCCCAACTGCTTAAAATGTGCCAATAGAAAACAATCGTTTTCAAAAAACTTAAAAACTCCTTTTCCCAAAGACAGCAAATAATAAACGCACATTTTCCCTATCAAACCCTGAATATATCTGATGAAAAGCCCGGCAAAACTATATTGGACAAAGACTTGTATTACGAATATGATAATATTGAAATTCGGCGTAAAGGCCATGACGAACAAACTGAAAGGTGGGGTAAAATCTATAATGACCAAACTAAACCTGATATTGAACCTGGCAAAACTGAACTGGATAATGATTTGGACAAAGAATTTGATAAAATTGAACTTCGACAAAACAACAATGATAAACAAAACATTTATGAAGACGACACTAGCAAAACTATACTTGAGAAAGATATTAATTATGAATTTGGAAAGGTTGAAATTCGGCGAAAAGTCCATGATACAAATAAAATCTATGTAGAACCTAAATCTGTAGCTCCTCATCCCCGTTTACCTTACCATAAAAGATGGCAAATTTATCAGGAAAAGAGAAATCAAATTTTCAATGTTTCTTCTCTTTCTGTGCCTCTATCAAAGAAAATCAAACGATCTACATTACGTTTACGGAAATTTTATAAGCTTAAAAAAGTTTGTAGGAAATTTTTGATTTCAACTATAGTTACCGATAAAAGTGACATGAGATACTATGCTAAAGTTTCATTTTTAAATTTGCAAGAATATGGTTTATTAGATACAGGCGCTAATATAAGCTGCATTGGAGCAGATTTGGCAAAACACGATTATTCCAAATTTCCAAATTTTAATAAATGCAAATCTTATGTTAAAACAGCAGATGGCAAATCGCAAATAGTTATAGGTTGGTTGGATGCAGATATTCTGTTTAAAAACATTACAAAAACATTGAAACTATTCATAATTCCGTCAATCTCTCAACGCTTAATTTTAGGATTAGACTTTTGGCGTCGGTTTAACCTCTGCCCAGATTTCATCGGGTCTACTAATGTCATTGCTTTAAATAACTCTACAATCAGTCCTTCAGAGTTAAATAGTATGACTGATGTGTTGACAGATTTTGCCAAATCTAGTTCCTCGATAGACGAAAATTTCTATCCGTTAAGTAATGAACAGAGAACTCAATTAGACTCGATAATCAAATTATTTCCAAATTTTGATAAGCAAGGCTTAGGAAGGACTAAACTAATCCAACATAAGATTGAGGTAGGAAACGCTACTCCAGTAAAACAGAGATTCTATCCTGTTTCTCCGGCAGTAGAAAAACTTATGTTTGGAGAAATAGATAGAATGCTAGGTCTTGGGGTCATTGAACCTTCTTCATCTCCGTGGAGTTCGCCTATGAGGCTAGTAGTCAAGCCTAATAAGGTTCGGTTATGTTTAGACGCAAGAAAACTAAATCTGGTTACGAAAAAGGACGCATATCCGCTTCCAAATATAGGAGGAATCTTTGCTAGATTGCCCAAGGCAAATATTATAACAAAACTTGACCTTAAAGACGCGTACTGGCAAATTGGCCTTGACGAAAATTCTAAACATTTAACTGCTTTTACCGTTCCTGGACGCCCTCTGTACCAGTTTGTGGTCATGCCCTTCGGGCTATGTAACGCGCCACAAACTATGTGTAGATTAATAGACGAGCTCATTCCCCCAGACTTAAAAAATTGCGTTTTTGGCTATCTTGATGATATAATCATTGTTTCTGAGGATTTTGAATCCCATATTGAGGTCCTGGTGAGATTAGCATCTCAATTTCGAAGAGCAAATTTAACACTTAATGTAGCGAAAAGCAAATTCTGCGTAACTAAGGTGAATTATTTAGGTTTTGTTATAGGAGATGGTGGAGTCACAACTGATCCTGAAAAAATCAGTGCGATTGTCAACTGGCCTGTTCCTAAAAACCTAAAGCAAGTGAGAGGATTCCTTGGATTGGCGGGATGGTATCGCAGGTTTATAAAAAACTTTTCCTCAGAAGTCAGCCCGATTACCGATGTCTTGAGCACAAAGAAGAGATTTACATGGACACCTGAAGCTCAAGTTGCCTTTGAAAAAGTCAAAAATCTGCTCACAACCGCACCTGTCCTTACAAATCCTGACTTCTCCCAAAAGTTTTTCCTGCACTGTGATGCGAGTGATTATGGCATTGGCGCAGTTCTGGTGCAATTGGATGCCCAAGGTGAAGAAAAGCCCATTGCATACATGAGTAAGAAGCTTAATGCAGCGCAGCGTAATTACTCCGTCACAGAGCGGGAATGCTTGGCGGCAATGGAAGCCATAAAGAAGTTCAGATGCTATTTGGAGATGCAGGAATTTGAGGTTGTGACAGATCACTCTAGCCTGTTATGGTTAATGAAACAATCAGATTTAAGCGGTCGACTGGCCAGATGGGTTTTTAAACTACAACCGTATAAATTCACCATAAGTCATAGGAAAGGAAAAGAGCATATTGTACCCGATGTATTGTCAAGATTACCAAACGAGGAAATAAACGCTTTAGAAATTGTCGAGCCCCAAATTGATTTAAATTCACCCTACTTTGAAGATCAAGATTATACGGATTTAAAAGCAAAAGTATCTGAAAACCAAAATAAATACCCTGATGTAAAGATCGATGATAAGTATGTATATATTCGCACCGAACATTACACTGGCATAGAAGATCAAGAGAACTTGTCATGGAAGCTATGGATACCTTTTCGACTTCGTGAAGAAACAATTAAGAAAGCTCATGATTTGCCCACGACTTCACATGGTGGTATAGTAAAAACACTTGATTTATTACGAAGACATTTTTACTGGCCTGGATTAATAAGAGATGTAAGAAACTATGTTAGAAATTGCGATGTATGCAAGTCGACAAAAGCTCCAAACTTTATCATGAAACCGCCTATGGGTAAACATGTAATCTCTGAAAGACCTTTCCAGCGGTTATACGTCGATCTATTGGGACCTTATCCAAGGAGTAAAACTGGTTATATCGGATTGTTGATCGTGCTTGACCACTTAACCAAATTTCACTGGCTATGTCCTCTGAGGAAATTCACATCGATCAACATACAAAATTATTTAGAGCAAAACATTTTCCATACGTACGGTGTTCCAGAGGTCATAGTCAGTGATAATGGTAGTCAATTTAAGGCAAATGAATTGAATGCTTTTTTTACTAAATATGGCATTAAACATATATACACTGCATACTATTCCCCCCAATCTAATGCGTCGGAAAGAGTTAATCGCTCACTAATTGCGGGAATAAGAGCCTACCTTAAAAATGACCATCGACTTTGGGATGAGCAGCTGACTGCTATAAGTTGTGCTCTACGCAACTCCTACCATCAAGCCATAAATAGTTCACCCTATCATGCACTTTTTGGTTTCGACATGATAACACACGCTTCTTCCTACGAATTGCTTCGAAAGCTACAACTACTTGACGAACCAACTGCTCAAATCTCAAGAGATGATAATTTACAGCTCATTAGAAAGAACTTAAGGAAATATATAAAAGAAGCCTATGACAAGAACACAAAACAATACAATTTAAGAACTAGACCTCAAACATTTTCCATAAATCAAGAAGTTTTTCGGCGAAATTTTTCACAGAGCAATATGGAAAAGAATTTTAATGCCAAATTGTCGCCTTTATTCGTTAAAGCAAGAATTCGTGAAAAACTAGGAAATCACTATTACGTTCTAGAAGATCTACAGGGTAAACTAGTAGGAACATATCATGGTAAAGACATTCGGCCATAAACCCTATTTTCTATTTATTTTTGTTAAGTATAACTTCAAAAATATCTAGTTTTGTAATGGACGTTTATGTCCTTTATTTAAAACCAAATATTTTGCTATGAAAAAAATAGGAAACAAGACTTACATTCATATAAGAACGTCACTTTTTTTCCAATAATCCATATTGTATTTGGTTGTTGACCTTTTGGTATTTGTTGAACATTTTTCTGCTCACAGTGCAGAGCACTAATGGAAAACTTATTTATTATTGATTTGTTGCACAATTATTATTATATTCTTATTTTAGTATAAATTTTAAAATTCATATAATTTTTGTTAATTTTCAAAAGACACTTTGTTTATTTATGATCTTTACGATCATATGGTTTTTTACATACTGTTTTGTTTTGATTTTCTTGTTTTGATTTATGCATGAGAATTATTAATGAATGAGTATAAGAGTTTTTGTCTGAGCTAAGTGTGGTCAGGGTTCGGAAAACTATTTGTGGAAAATAAATCTTAAAATACTCAAACAGTGGGTAAATAACTTGTTTTGGAGGAAATTTTTTTGAGATTATAAAATTTTAAACATTAAAAAGTTATATCCAAATGCAACATGAACTTTTATCATCATGTTGTTTTAGAATATTTCATGCACTTCCTTATCATCAGTCTGCATGATGACTGAACCATTCAACAGCAATATTTAATTGAGTCTTGACTAAATATAGTCTAATTATAGTGGCAACATAATATACTGATTTTATGGCAACCTAATATAATTAATTGACAATTAATTGACATTTAATGTCAAATTTTTTCTAAATTTTATAAACATTAAGTTTCTTGGTCAGAAGAAAATTTCTAGAAGATCCTTTTCCTGTATATCTTTGAACTGAAGACATCAAATTTTCAGATAGTCGGAAAAAAATCTTAAAATTTTCCAAGTCATCAAAGTATAATTTTATACTTTTTCTTAAAATTTTTCATCGAAAAACTAGAATTTATACTCCATCAGGTAAATTTTGCCAATTTTTAGATTTTTTATTTCATTTAATAAATTTCATATAATAGGAAAAGGTTTCTGCCACGATTTTCTCCAATTTTACTTGGCACCTTAAATTTATTGGACTCAACCCACATAATCCAACTCAATCAGTGAATTGGATTAATCTTGCTTTGGAATCCCTTTATAGTAAATGAAATTTACAAAGGTAATTAAAATTCCAATTCTTTCATGCAGATAAATTATATCTAAAACCTCATTTTTTAATCTCCACCAGTTACCAGTAACAATCACTCATTTTTGCATTCCGAACACAATTCCCATACCTGGCGAGGGAATCCTCTTCCAGGGGATTTCTTAAATGAGTCACCAGAACGATCTCTAGAAGGAGATTGCGCAATGCTAGTGTTCTCTTTTCATTTAACTCCAACATAAACTCATCAGGCAGCTCTAAAATCCTCTTGAAACAACAACAACAATATTAATAAAACCACCACCAAAAATCATCAAACTCCGCAAATTCTCAAAAACTCAAAATAAATAGTTCTCTTGCAAAAATAATAAATCCCTAACAGTTCAATCAAACCAAAAGTTAAAGAAAAGTGCAAAACAAAATCAAGAAGAATTAAACAAAACAGTGGTTCCGAAACATGTAAAAGAGCATAAAACCCAGTGATTCCCAAAATGTTATTGTCAAAGGAGATTTATTAATTAACTATTTTTTTAGAGTGTTAAAATAGATGAATGTATTTATATTAATTGAAAAGAAAATTCGTAAAGAAATAAGAAAATGTATAGAATTTGGAAAATTTAAGAAAATTTAAAAATTTAAGAAATTTCAAGAATAATAATGTTCCAAAAAGGTTAATCCGTGAAAAAAAAATTAAAACAATGAAAAGAAATAAAATTGTGTACCCTATTGCCTGATTTTAAACTTACCCTAATATCACAGAAAATATAAATTAACAGTTAAAATGTGTAAAAATTTAAAAGTTTAATATCAAAAATTTATAAAATTTCTCAAAACACATATTTTTTCCTTTAAATGCTAAAATCTACCCAAAACAAACTAAATGCCCTAAAAAATGTAAAAATAATTAAACCAATAAAAAAAAAAAAAATTAACCAAAAAAAAAAACAATTAATCCATTTAAAAAGTCGAAACAAAACCCCAAAAGCAAGAAAATTTCCAAATTTTTTTAAACATTTTATCCTAACATCAAAACAGCAACCCGTTCATGGAAAAGGCCTTTTGCAGAATGCTTGGTGAGTGAAAATTAATCCTTTTGTTTATTTTCTTGCTTTCTTATTAAAGCAAACAAACAACCAAACGCTGAGAACTTATTAAAGATCGTTCGAACATGCAACCAAACAAGTTGTAATCTAATTCCATTATTTACAACCGAAATTAAAAGAGCGTCAAACCTTTCTTGACCTAGATTTGAATGCAACCTAAAGTACATATCCACACAAACCTATGATAAATGAACAGCTGTTCGAACAAAAGTTCAATGAACTTTAATAAGATTTACTTTGTTTCTTTGTTTGCTTTCTTTAAAAAAAAAATGCACCATGGGTAGAAAAGGAATAAATAATAATACTTTTGAGAAAATTTAAATGAGAAAAATTAGATTATTTTTTTAAAATACAAAAAAATTTGATAATATTTATTTAAAAATTAATTTATAATTTATTAACTCTAAAGAAAAAAAAAATTAATTTGTTTTTTTTTTATGTAATTATATTGTTAGATTTGTTACTAAAAAAAATTTATACCTTTGTTAAACATTGTTAATTGGTAAACTCCTAAAAAAATTGTTTTAATTTTTTTATAGTATAATGTTATTATTTCTATAATTAGTTTCCTAATATTAATAAGACGTTAATATGAAATTTGAATTTTAATAAACATTGTGTAACATTTAAAATTTAAAAATTTAATTATCTACAATGCAAAATTTGTTTCGGAATAAATATTTCACAATGAATGTGTAAAATTGTAAAGTTTTGGTCTTCTTATTTGTTTGTAATGTGAGAATATTTTAATTAAATTTAGTTTAGGGGTTCTAGAAAACAAATATATGCCACTAGAACTAAGGATGGAGAGGGTTTTGAGGCATGTGTATCCTACAACATCAGGATCGCATAAATAAATTTTTGGTAATATTAAAGAAAATCAACTAGACTTTAGAGTAAAGTTTTAATATGACTAGATAAAGGGGTTTTGTTTGTTTTTTCTTCTAGTTATTAATTCGTTTCATTCAATGATATATAAATGTTAGTATTTTGAGAGTCTATAATAATAGAGCATGTAATAAGCCTTGATTGTTAAGGAATTAGGACACGAACTCCCCCACCCGACTCTTAGCTAGCTAATCAATGGCTCTCATCGTCCTAGTTTCTTAACATTCATTCACCGGAAATCAGAGTATAAAACTGTCATTAGTAAACAGAGCTTTGTTTAGAACTCTTATTGTGTATTTTGATTTCCTGGCTTTAGTCAGAATAATTTTTGATATTAGTTTAGTTTTCTAGCCATATCAATTTTATGTTCTTTCTAAAGATATAAAAAAAAGATAATCTTGTAGATTCTATGAGATTTCGAAATGATTCATTACATCTAACATAAGCACACCCAGTCCTTAATGAGTCATTCGACAGTTCATGCAGCTACGTTAACAAGACTATAGACTAGATTAGAGACTAGACTATAGACTAGACTATAGACTAGACTATAGATTTGACTATAGACTAGACTATAGACTAGACTATAGACGAGACTATAGACTAGACTATAGATTAGACTATAGACTAGACTATAGACTAGACTATAGACTAGACTATAGACTAGACTATAGACTAGACTATAGACTAGACTATAGACTAGACTATAGACTAGACTATAGACTAGACTATAGACTAGACTATAGACTAGACTATACAGTAGACTATACACTAGACTATAGACCAGACTATAGACCAGACTAGTCTAGTCCATAGTCTAGTCCATAGTCTAGTCTATAGTCTAGTCTATAGTCTAGTCTATAGTCTAGTCTATAGTCTAGTCTATAGTCTAGTCTATAGTCTAGTCTATAGTCTAGTCTATAGTCTAGTCTATAGTCTAGTCTATAGTCTAGTCTATAGTCTATAGTCTAGTCTAGTCTATAGTCTAGTCTATAGTCTAGTCTATAGTCTAGTAGTCTAGTCTAGTCTATAGTCTAGTCTATAGTCTAGTCTATAGTCTAGTCTATAGTCTAGTCTATAGTCTAGTCTATAGTCTAGTCTATAGTCTAGTCTATAGGTCTAGTCTATAGTCTAGTCTATAGTCTAGTCTATAGTCTAGTCTATAGTCTAGTCTATAGTCTAGTCTATAGTCTAGTCTCGTCTATAGTCTAGTCTATAGTCTAGTCTATAGTCTAGTCTATAGTCTAGTCTATAGTCTAGTCTATAGTCTAGTCTATAGTCTAGTCTATTAGTCTAGTCTATAGCTAGTCTATAGTCTAGTCTATAGTCTAGTCTATAGTCTAGTCTATAGTCTAGTCTATAGTCTAGTCTATAGTCTAGTCTATAGTCTAGTCTATAGTCTAGTCTATAGTCTAGTCTATAGTTCTAGTCTATAGTCTAGTCTATAGTCTAGTCTATAGTCTAGTCTATAGTCTAGTCTATAGTCTAGTCTATAGTCTAGTCTATAGTCTAGTCTATAGTCTAGTCTATAGTCTAGTCTATAGTCTAGTCTATAGTCTAGTCTATAGTCTAGTCTATAGTCTAGTCTATAAGTCTATAGTCTAGTCTATAGTCTAGTCTATAGTCTAGTCTATAGTCTAGTCTATAGTCTAGTCTATAGTCTAGTCTATAGTCTAGTCTATAGTCTAGTCTATAGTCTAGTCTATAGTCTAGTCTATAGTCTAGTCTATAGTCTAGTCTATAGTCTAGTCTATAGTCTAGTCTATAGTCTAGTCTATAGTCTAGTCTATAGTCTAGTCTATAGTCTAGTCTATAGTCTAGTCTATAGTCTAGTCTATAGTCTAGTCTATAGTCTAGTCTATAGTCTAGTCTATAGTCTAGTCTATAGTCTAGTCTATAGTCTAGTCTATAGTCTAGTCTATAGTCTAGTCTATAGTCTAGTCTATAGTCTAGTCTATAGTCTAGTCTATAGTCTAGTCTATAGTCTAGTCTATAGTCTAGTCTATAGTCTAGTCTATAGTCTAGTCTATAGTCTAGTCTATAGTCTAGTCTATAGTCTAGTCTATAGTCTAGTCTATAGTCTAGTCTATAGTCTGTCTATAGTCTAGTCTATAGTCTAGTCTATAGTCTAGTCTATAGTCTAGTCTATAGTCTAGTCTATAGTCCAGTCTATAGTCTAGTCTATAGTCTAGTCTATAGTCTAGTCTATAGTCTAGTCTATAGTCTAGTCTATAGTCTAGTCTATAGTCTAGTCTATAGTCTAGTCTATAGTCTAGTCTATAGTCTAGTCTATAGTCTAGTCTATAGTCTAGTCTATAGTCTAGTCTATAGTCTAGTCTATAGTCTAGTCTATAGTTTAGTCTATAGTCTAGTCTATAGTCTAGTCTATAGTCTAGTCTATAGTCTAGTCTATAGTCTAGTCTATAGTCTAGTCTATAGTCTAGTCTATAGTCTAGTCTATAGTCTAGTCTATAGTCTAGTCTATAGTCTAGTTTATAGTCTAGTCTATAGTCTAGTCTATAGTCTAGTCTATAGTCTAGTCTATAGTCTAGTCTATAGTCTAGTCTAGTCAATAGTCTAGTCTAGTTTATGGTCTAGTCTATAGTCTAGTCTATAGTCTAGTCTATAGTCTAGTCTATAGTCTAGTCTATAGTCTAGTCTATAATCTAGTCTATAATCTAGTCTATAGTCTTTTCTATATATAGACTAAAAGATGTAGTGTATTTGAGATTCGCTATAGCCAAGTATAGCACTCTAACTTGTTTTATTTGCGAAATTACGAGTAGCTCATACAACCCAACCTACTTAAATTAGACAAAATGATTCTGTACCCAGACCTCCATCACAGAAATACTTTACATTCAAATTATCATTTTGCAATGTTTATGTTGTTATAATGTACCATGTAGTCGTGCTAGATTTTTCTAAAATTTTGTTGTTGTTTTTTTTTTTCATACACATTTTTATTTAAAACTCTAGTACTGACTCGCACTATTAACATTTTACGCACATTATGTTTATGAATTTTTATATTAAATGTTGCATGAACATTTGGAAAATGTTATCGACCATAGAATATTATTTGGTAGTTTTCCTAAACATTACATTTACAATAAAAAATATATTAAAGAATTCTATTTAAAAAAGGATTGTGGAAAATTTTGTCATGATACGCATACGATATGTATATTGCAAGACCATTAAAGGAAAATGATAGAAAAATATTCTCTTTAACTTGAAGGTGGTTTAAATTAAATTAAAAATCTTTAAGGAAGACCTTAAAGACAAAACTTATCTATGACAGACTAATAAAGAAAATGTCAATGCTCTTCACCTTGACATTATAAGTAATCTACTCAATAAAGTTCACAAAACCTTTTTTTGTTTATTAGACTTATTTGGAAAATAAAACAATATTATTTCGTTTTATCTTTTCTTTATTGCCACATTTTAATAACAACAATAATCCAATACAAAAGGCACAAAATTAAAGTCTACTTTTACATGTTATAATAATATTAAAATTCGTAGCATACTTTTAGCAACTGCTTAAATTCATTACATGGTACTTATTGCTTTTGTGCAAAATGTTTTCTTCTTTTTTTTCGTGCATGTTTACTTGCCATTTCGTTTTTTTATTGCAATTTTTTTTCGCTCGTATCACGTAAAATTCAATTATTGACAGCTGTTTGTTGTTTTCAACACGACGTATAACCGATATCATCGCTTTCTCTTCTCGTTAATACCTTCTCATACAATACACTTTACATTTTTATTAAAGTTTGTCTTTGTGCAAAATTTTACTGCATTCTCATACATTAATATTTGTTTCATTCATTCTTTCATTCCTGTGTATATCATGTCAGTCAGTCTGTCTGTCATTCATTCATACATTCTTTCGTTTTTGTTTTCTTCATGCATTCAGTCATGGTTTTTCAGTCAGTTCTCTATGTCAACTTTGTTTTTATACCCACCATCAAAAAAGATGGGGGTATATTGATTTTGTCATTCCGTTTGTAACACATCGAAATATTGGTCATAGACCCACAAAAGTATATATATTCTGGGTCCTCATTAAATTCTAAGACGATCTAGCCATGTCTGTCCGTCTGTCCGTCCGTCCGTCTGTCTGTCTGTCTGTCTGTCTATCTGTTAAAAGCACGATAGAGTCCGAATGGAAAGAGCTAGAGGGTTGAAATTTCACATAAATATTTCTTATAGGTAAGGTTTGTTTGGTATTGAAAATGGGCAATATCGGTCCACGTTCTCGGATAGCCCCCATACAAGTGGCCCTCGAAAAGCAGCTTTAACAGCCATAACTTGTTTAAAAATACGAATATAGCGATGAAATTCGACATAGGTAAGTTTCTTGTTATCCAAAATCACTGTGCAAAATTTTATGAGGATCGGTCCATAATTGATCCTACCCCCCATATAAGGTCCCCTTCAGAAAATGACTTTAACTATCATTACTGGCTTAAAAATTCTAGTATATAGATGAAATTCGTCATAAGTAAGTTTCATACGAGTCAAAATCTATCTAAAAAATTTTATGTTGATCGGTCCATGATTGACCCTACCCCCCATATAAGGTCCCCTTCAGAAAATTCCTTTAACGCTTATAACTGGCCTAATAATACGATTATATAGATGAAATTCGACATAAGTAAGTTTCATTCGAGTCAAACGAGGTTTGATGGTGGGTATATAAGATTCGGCATAGCCGAATATAACACTCTTACTTGTTTTAATACATTTTATATCCTGGTTATGTGTAAATATTTTACGAGATACAGATCTGTTTGCTATTTCTTTAATAGAATGCAATACATATCTAAATTGGAATTGTTTGTTATTATTTATGACAAATATTTTGCTATTATTATTGTTGTTAAAATGTCAGTAACAAGATGACATCAGTTCAAAACAGTTTATTATTATTATCTAGGAGGGTTAAGTACTATAAGATAAAAACAGCGTTTGAAATTTGGCTTAAATGTTTTAGTTAAGATAGATTGAGTTCCTGTGGAGTACAAAAATCTGTTCATAGTCTTTAAATCTTAGACGTTACTCTACAATTCGATACCAATATGGACTAAGACCCCAAAATCGGCTTTATATTCACATTGCCATGTGCTCTTTTCTTTGTGCCACAGCAGAGAGAGTAGGGCTTATAAGCAAATGATAAGTTCAAATATTTTGCCACTCCCTTGCTTCGGTACCGTTGCATACGACCAACCTGAGAGAAGTTCTTTGGACACAATAGATGAGACTCTGCATCAAAGTGAACACGTCAGAAATTTATAGTCCTAAAGCTATGAATATCTTATCCATGTTTATTTAACCCATTGGAGAATTAGTTGCCTTCTCAATCTGGCTGAGGTTTTTCAATGTTCTTGGGAGTTGATCACCACTTATATATTAAGATTTGAATTCTCCCGGCAGCTTGAAATGGCTGATGTTACTATTAGCACCATCCGTATTACTCCAGTATATTTATAGCTGCAGCGTTTTTTCCTAACTTTGAAGGTGACAACTAAATTGTCTTTGTTATCCTTTCACACCCCCCCCCCGGGCATGTTTCCATGATGTTCAGACCGCATCTTGGTGTATTGCAATCCGGGGGTAGATAGGTGCTACCAATAACTGTAGTCTTCCAGGACTATAAATTGGTGTTGACAATTTACTGCCTGGCCTAGTCCTTGCATAAATTGGAAAGAGGTCTAACCAGAGCACCACATAATCTGGTACAACGGGTGGCCAGTTGCCCACAGGACTTGTCGTGGCTGGTCAGTTGGTTGAGGTTTCTTCGGGATCCACGTAGTGGTTGTGGTTGAAACCTAAATCGCAGGAAGGGGGTGCTTGGTTAAAAGACTGATACACGGTGAAATATAAATTTTCAAGATACATTTCTGTTATCGTTCCTAGATGCAAGGAGCGGTACAAATTACAGATCATGACTGTGGATTAATAAAATGTTGGTATTGAGCTGATAATGCGAAGAATTGGTAAACGAAGATGAACGATGTTTCTGATGTCTACTTTGATTCTATAAAGAGAATGGCGTGATTGATGGATTTGACGGATGTGTTATAATGGGGAACCGAAGTAAGATGAACGATGAATGATGAATGAGAGTTAGACTACGGTCTATCTAGCCAATGGAGTGCGAAGTCGTCACTGCCCTTTCTTTAATTTTGAAGCGATTTTCCAACATGGTTGAGTGTATGCTCAACTTATCACAGTGGGTGAATGTGACCACTGAAATAAAGTCTTGTCAATTAATATAATCTGAGTTTTTTGGACTACCAATTATGTCCCCTAGGTGCTGTTGACGAATCAACAGAGCCTTAGTAGTGTGGTTGGGCGACATTATGTCGGGGTAGATTGAGCTTGCTCATGACACCTGTCTTTCCTTAACGTGACTACTTTGGCAAGAGATTAGATAGATAGAGTACTTGAGCAAAGTGCTTGTACATAGACCGGCATATCCATGTACAAAAATTACGACCTGCGTGTAACAAACACAAAGGGGCAGTGGTGAGTTGTTTACTTGATACTCACCCAGTGGTTGAAAAAGTACCACCGTGAGATAGGGCTACACGCCAGGTACTCACGTAAAGCACTTCGACTTCATGTCTTTGTTATCCATCCGTCTTGCCTGTAGTATCTAGTGGCTCTGTGGACAGTCGTAGATACTTAGATGTTTTTATACATTTGTCTAAGGCAAAGCGTATCTACCACAGAGTCCTAATTCCTATGAAAAACCTACCATTTTCCCAACGCCAGTTCAGCATTTTGATTACCAAGAATTGGCCAAATCGCCAATTTAATGTCACATTCTTTTATGTAGACACTTTACTTTGAGAGCACCGTCTTGTTGAACAGTCCCATCTCTTCATCTCTAGGAAGTATGATTACTTTCCACTAAGTTCTTCAGGGTGTAAGGACATACATAAATATGTGCCAACCTCATGACCATCATTCCCATTCCAAACTCATTGCTCACGCTTTCTATTGGTTGTTTCCTCTTAGAAACGATGGCATGGTACACTATCTTATTGTTGACCAAATCGTCTACCTATACTATCGGCCTATGGGAATTTTTAGTGTCGGGTTACCGTCATCGTATATTGAATAGCTGAGATGGTCCTTATATCTTCTCTTGGCTTCTACGGTGTAGGATGACGGCTTTCTTCCCTTTCCAACGTCTAGTGTCTTCTTTTGCTTCGGTAGGTTCTTCCTTTCAGAACCCTTTTTCTTCGTAGTTGGTTTAGCCGAAGTTCTCGCCTAACTTTTCTTAGTCTCTCATACTCATAGGATTACAACTGGAGACTACTTTGAAAAAGGTGTAGCTTGACTTTGTGAGTATATTTGAAGATATAGAACTCTTTGTTTATTGACTTTGTGCACAGTATTCAGATCCTAGGGGGATCAAGTGTTCTTTGCTCAGAGATTAAAAGAGATTCTGACATGTCTTTCAGCGTTACCTAGGATTGACTCTATATGAACTTCATCTTTTTCAATATCATCCCCTATGATCCAGATAACAGACTTTTGATGGCCGATAGATGGCTATGTTGCCAATGAGATCTTACACCATTCACACTGCTTCATCCTTGATGGGATAGTGTTATTATCTGAGATTCAGAAAGTATTAAAAGGCTCAAATTTCTTAGAATTTTCTACTAGAGCAATCTTCTATTTCAACTTAGAGTACTGTCTTATACTCAGACCACCAACTTTATATAGACTCTCATACTCACAAGATTACAAATGGAGACTCCTTTGAAAAAGGTATAGCTTGACTTTGTCAGTACATTTAAAAGTGTAGCTCTTTGTTTCTTGAGTTTGTGCTCAATATTCTGATTCTAGGGAGGTATGGTTCTCTTTGACTCAGAGGTGGAAAGAGAATCCGACATGTCATTCAGCTTTAACTGGGATTGAGTGATGTACTTCGCATACTCAGACTACCAACTTTTAGTCGGAATACATTTTCACTGTCTTTTTTTCTACGGTTCTTTTTGTTGAAAATTTTTCACACATCCCTCGTATGCAACTCAACAAATACAGTTCAGGTACTATAAATATTTGCAAAAGTTCATAGTTAGAACAATTTGTATTGTTGATAATTGTGTGGATAATTGGAAGTGGCACTATTGTTGCGTTACATTTACAATACATGAGTTTTGATAGCAAAATATCTGTAGAAAGTAATTATTCAAGAAATACACACCTTAGATCTTTAATTAAGAAACGTGTTTGTAGCAAGAATCATCAACACTAATGGTTTGTTGTACATGATGTAAATGACATGCAAATATTTTTAATCGAAAAGAGTAATAAATAACAAGTAAAAGTATTGGATTCGGCTATGCCGAATTTTATATACTCATCATCAAATCATATCTTGTAAAATTAAAGTGAATTTCGAAAGATGAAGATTTGACGAAAGTTAGCACATACGCTTGCTTTGACCCAATAACGAAGCCGGTTCATTATTTCTCCTAGTCCCATAAAACCATTCCCTCTGAATAGGGCTCTTGAGCTCATAATTATGTTAAATGTTTTAGTATCTCTTCAAAAATAGGCACAACTTAGTTTTATATAAGTCTAATTGATACATAACATAGAAAAGTGTTATGAATATTATATGCTCCCTGTTCAAACTTAGAAACACTCTATGTAAAGAAATTGCTAACGAATGCATAATTAACGCTTTATCCTTAAACGAAACTCTTTTGCACTGCCTGTGGTAGAGATCGCTAAACGATTTACAACTACCACACTCTGTCTATTGAAATTCCCTAAGAGTGTGCAATTGTCGAATCATCCTTTGATGAAACAGTTTCCGAAAAGAATAATTATATTCACCATGGGAACTCAAGTGATTTACTATCACCACTTACAGATGTTTAAACTGTTCTGGCCCTGGTTCAAGGAGAAGGATCCCTACATATATGTATATACATACATATATATGTGTATATCATATCGTATGGGTTGCCTAAGTACTAGCTAATGCAGAAATTGTTTAGAGGGATGAAGAGAAATCAGTGAGTGACTATTTTGTTCTAATCTTCATGATCGAGACCGCCTCAATAACACAAGCCGATAAAATTTGAAAAAATTCGAAACCCTGAGACCAATTTAAACGTTTCTAAAGGATTGAGCAACGCTGAATCCGAATCTGATCTCAGATTTTCTCCATCACATTTGGTGTTTGAGATATCGTGTTCTAAAATTTGAAAACATTCCGTCCGTCTGTCTTCGAGCCGTTATAAGGTCTCAAAAAGTGCCATTTTTTTTTTAACTTCAAGGCCCGATATCTTAAATCCCAGATGTGATGAAGAAATTCTGATTTGGATTCAGCGGGGATCAATCCTTTAGAAAAGTATATTTTGACGTCCGGGTTAAAAATTTGTGGGCTTGTATAAGGCATCACAGATCGATGTAGAGCTGAGAATGAAAGTACTCACTTTCCCGGTTGTATCTTAATAGAAGATTTAACTCCTCTCTAAATTCAATACGTGCGGTAACACGAGTACCTATTGATGACGACATTATTTGATGTGCAATTAAGAGCTTTGACCCTCAAAAAACGCCTGGAACTGATGGTATTATCCCTGCGAATCTTCAACACAACATTGTTCTTGTCGTTCCTTGGCTGCTGAACTTATACACAGTCTGTCTTTCTTGGTCCTACTTTCCTATTCAATGAACCAAGTGCAATGTGATTTTTATTCCCGCTAAATACTTGGGCGTTATTCTAGTTAAGAAACTATCTTGGAGCACAAATGTACTCTCTAGGACATCTAAAGCCATTACGGTGCTATATGTATGTAGGAAGGCCATAGGAACATGATGGGGTATAAACCCAAGAAATGTTCACATTAAACCATGGGGTAGTTGTCTGTTGGCAGGCGCTTAAAAAAGGCATCCCTCAGGCAACAACTGGAAAAGTTCATGAGATCTACTATGCTTCTCATTACCGGTGCTGTTAGAACAACTTCCTCAATGGGAGTTGTTTACTATGCTCAACTGGCATATATTTTTGTGGAAATATTGTTCCATGGGCCATGCTAATATCACCGATCTTATGCCGAGTCATCAGTATGCTGTTGATTATTGCATTCCGGAACTCAGTATATTTCTACGGAGTCTCAAGAATCTCCCCTTCGGTCAAATAATGGCTTCCGTGTGTACACAGTCGGACCCAAGACGACGAAAGGAGTTGGTGGTGGCATATTCATTGAGAAATTTGGTATGAAAATCTCTTTCCGAGTCAATGATGACTGTAGTATTCTTCAAGCTGAAATATTAGCGATAAAGAGGGCGTCAAATTGGCTATGGTATAAATTCTAATATCTAGAAGGGATATACGAATTTACTCCGATAGTCAAGCTCCCTAATTGGTGTGTTTTCCACATGTAGAATTGTCTATGAATGCCGGACGTTTCTCAATGAGATGGGAAGACAATCGTACATCACCCTAATTTGGGTCAGGGGACACGGAAGTTCGTATGACAGTAATATTATTGACATCTTGGCAGCCCCCGGGCATGTTATCCTTGATGATAGTCTCATCTTGGTGTATTGTAATCCGGGGGTAGATAGGTGCTACCAATACCTCTAGTCGGCCGGGACTATAAATTGGTGTATACAATTTACTGCCTGGCTTACTCCTTGCATAAATTGGAAAGAGGTCTAACCAGAGAACCACATAATCTGGTACTAAAGACTGATGTAAGGTAAAGTCAATATTTCGGGATAAGTTCGGTGCTGTTGCCGAAACAACAGATACCCCACAGAGGAGTGGCTATGGGACTAAGCGTTTTAAATGAGTTGGTATTAATTGTATATGGTACAGATTGAATGGGGTATGCGGCCCTCACCCACCCGTTTACCTATGAATGTGTCGGATAAATGGGAAGTGTGCTGGGTTGTCTGATGATGGATGAAAGGTATCATATACAAGTGATATTATTGAATTTTCCTTCCTTGTCCAGATATGTTCAGAGTAAACTCTGTTCATATCATAATTACCACAGCGTGTCACTGTGAGTAAGAAAAAAGTCTCAGCTTATTTTATAGATTCGTACTTCGGTCTGCCGGTTACGTCTCTAGGTGCTGTTGCCGAATCAACAGAGGCCATCCCATCTGCGTGGTTTTAAACGGAAGTGATGTTTTACATCTCGGAAGTTAAGCAACGGGACAGCAATGGTCAGAGATTAGATAGCTCAAGTACATGTACAAAAATTGTGACCTGCGTGTGGTGAGTTGTTTACTTTTTACTCAACCAGTGGTTTAAAAAGTACCACCGTGAGGGCTACACGCTAGGTACTCACGTAAAGCATTTCGACATTCTTGACACCTTGGCAAGAGCTGGCACCTACTTAGCTGACTGGAATAGATCACTTCATGTAATAAAGAGGCAGATTACTGAAAACTGCCTGTCTATTGCTCGTGACCGATGGTCACGTGAACACACGTGCTCAATAGCTAGAGCACTGTGGCCACATATAGAAACATGTAGTTCTAAATATCTTTTTGGTCTCCAAAGACCACAACTAGCTAGGCTGGAATCGATTGTTACTGGTCACTATAAATTAGATAATCATACTAGACGCATTGGCCTTCAGTTCAATGAATTCTGTAGGAGTTATCAAAATGAGGCAGGACAATCACATCTTCTCTGTGATTGTCCTGCCTTGTCATAGACCCGAATTCGGACGATTGGATCGGCCTACTTTAGCGATCTATCCGAATTGTTGAATATCCAAACGTCTTCTGGCTTTCATTAATTTGTCAGAATGGGTGTGAACTTCGGCATTTACATTAATCAGGACGTAAACTTGTGGCCACGTCTTTTTACTCCATGACAATTAGGCCTGGTCTTTTTCCTCAACGGTTTCCTTACATCTCCTCTCTTCCTTTTCTATCTTATCTCTTTTCTACTTTTTTCCTATCTTTCTTTTCTTTTTACAGTTAGTTTTACAAACTGATCAACCTGGTCTCAAGTAAAGCTGCATATGGCTGGCTACCCGTGATAACCTAACCTAAAAAAATTTATTTAAATTTACCGGAAGCTTCTCCCTAATAAAATTATGAACCAAATAGCTTCCAAGAGTTTTGGCTTAAGCGCTAAATGTTCATACTTACTTTTACTTCTGTCAACAAATTTACAATAAATTTAACAACTTTTAAAATCCTTGTTTAAACATTTATTTATGTATTTAAATTTTTTCTTCATCCATATTAGTTTGTTTATTTAATTTGTCTTTCTTTGTTTTTATTAATTTTATTTTTGTTTTCGTTAAATTGCACAATTACACAAATAATATTTTGTAGTTTCACATGTTTTTTGTTTTTGGCATTCTTTTAGTTTATTTTTACAAATTTTTTATGTAACACTTTGGGTTTTTTTTAGGTTTCATTAATATATTTTATTGGTTTTTTATAAAAATTTCTTTAACATTACAAATAATTTAACTAATTTTTACACTTATATTTAAGAAAAAAAGAATTTCTTCCAGCATTTTCTTTGAAATTCTTAAAATTATTTGTATTTTTTGTAAACAACTAAGTATAAGTGTAGGTAAACTAATCTATGATTAGTATTTGTGTGTTTGTATGTTTTTGTAAAAAGTTAATCCATCAAAATGGTTAATGACAAGACTAGAATACTTTCTTTGTTGTTGTTTTAGTTGTAGTAATAGTTTTTTTAATTACATTTAGTTTTTTTTTTAATTTAAATTAAATATATATAGAAAATGCTTAGCATACTTTAAGACTGCCAGGATTTTCATTATTTATAGTATAGTTTTAGGGTTTTAGTTTGTTTTTGTTGTTGTTGTGTGTATATAAATTAGTTTACTTTTATTTTTTTTATTTTTTGTAACATTGACATTTCTAATTATATTTTTGTTTTTAATTCAACAGCCATTTTGTTTTTAAATTGTAAATTTAAACCGATTATATAAAAACCCCCTTAAAATATACAGCAACTTTTGTTTGTTTTATAATGAGTATTTATTATATTATATTTAATTTTAGTTTTGCCTACAATTTCATAAATATTATATTCTAATAACTACTAGACAAATTTTAAATATTTTTAACAATTTCTATAATATTTAGTGGAAAAACACAAACAACTAAATATTTGTTAATAATTACAAAAAAGTTTTTGTTGTTGTTGTTTTCAAAATATTATGCAAAATAATGTATTCATAATAATGATAGTCTAATAATGATGTTTGCTTATAATGTTTTTTTGCTTTTGTTTTTCGCCTTTACTAATTTGTAACTGTTTGTGTGTTTTAAACAATTAAGCAAATATTTTATAGTCTATCAAAACGGGGCTCAATAAACTACATTAAATTGCATACATTTGGGAGCTTAATTAAGAGACTAAAATAAAACATATTTACACATGGTTTTATTAGTTAAATTTATTTTTTGTTTTAATTTAACTCACTTAAATTTATTTATTATTTTATCTTATATTTAAATATTTCTAATTTTTTTTAATTATATACTTCGTTGCTAATTAAAAACTATTTTTCCTTTAAATTTAATTATATAAGTTTACTTTTATTCTTGTACATTTGTAGAGATTTTTCAGTTTTTTTTTCCAAAAAATTTATTAAAAAATTTCCCTTGAATTTTTTGTGGCTGTAAGTGCATGGTTTATCTAGAAATGTGTTTCAATAATCTGCAAAAGAGAGAAAAAATATTTTATATTAATTTTCTTTATTATTTTTATTATTTAATATAAAATACTTCAAATTGCAATTGTATAATTATGAGTTTATGAGTTATTTAGATGTATAATAAATTGTTCTTTCCAGTAATTGAAATATAACAAGTAGAAAAATACATATTCGTCTATACCGAGTATTATAAACAATTTGCCATAGAGTATCTAAAAAAAAACTTAAACACTATTATGAAATTAATTTGATTTCTTTTGTATATATTTTATTAATTCTTAAGAATTTTAATTTCATCATCATACGCAATCTTCCATTCTTGGCTCTACTATTAACTTTGGCAATGACAGAACAATAATAACATACAGCTTCCTACAATACAATACTAAGGCCCATTATTATAACTTGCCAATAACTAATGTTAGGAAGTTATCCTACAGATAATGTGTTTTTCGTTATTACAAGTCAACTTTAGCTAAAAGTGTCCGATAGGCTAACGGGGAGATCACGTTACCTTTAACTTTTAACGTAAGCTTTAATAATTTTTTTAAAAATATTAATAAAAAATAAATTCAATGTCATTTTTCATATGAAAAATATTATTAACGAATAAAAGTATGCTACGGTTTTTGTATATTAATTATGTTGTAATAATGAAAATATTTAAAGATCACTTTATTCCTCACTTTAATTAAAGTTGCCTTTTATTATTACGAACATAAAGCTGTATATTGTTGTTGTTTTCAATGAATGTATTGTTTAGACCTGTAATTTATGGATCAATATTGCCAGCTAATCCTGTTGGTCGTTCATAATATTGAAACCAACTGTTGCTTGGCCGTATTGGAAACAAATTGATAATAGTCGATAATCAATTCTATAGTTTAGCCTCTAGTCTAGTCAATATCATAATCTATAGCCTAGACTATAATTTAGTCTATAGTCTAGTCTATAGTCTAGGCTATAGTCTAGTCTATAGTCTAGTCTATAGTCTAGTCTATAGTCTAGTCTATAGTCTAGTCTATAGTCTAGTCTATAGTCTAGTCTATAGTCTAGTCTATAGTCTAGTCTATAGTCTAGTCTATAGTCTAGTCTATAGTCTAGTCTATAGTCTAGTCTATAGTCTAGTCTATAGTCTAGTCTATAGTCTAGACTATAGTCTAGTCTATAGTCTAGATAGTCTAGTTTGAGAAAAAGATCAACTTACACAATCCATCTATCTTCATTAATGCCTTAAAGAAATTAATATTTTTCACTCAAAAGTCATTTTAGTAAACATTTTACAAAATTAATTAATTTTCTAATAATTAAAAAAACCCAGTTGAAGGCAATTTACATTAAACTGATACCAGTTAAGTCGCAACAAACAAAATAACATACGTTCTAAATCAGATTTACTCTAATCCATTTAGAGTGAAAGAAATTTTATACTTTCTTAAAATTCTATGCTACTCATTTATGTTGTTTTTTTCCTATTTATGATGAGATTGTTTACTTAAGTATACTTGAGATTTTACTGGAAATTGTTGAAATATTTTAATTAAATAAATTCATTCATTCGTACGTTCACTCATTCATTTTTCATTTCAAGACAGAAAAATCATCCATTTAAATGAACAAATACAAATAGAACAACAGAATAGAGCAAAAAACAAAAAAAAAAAAAAAATGTGTAATTTTTTGCGTTCATATTTTTAAGCTACTATAGAGGAGAGGGTATAATGGGTTTGGGATAATGTTGGTGACATACGGAAACAAAGGTATTACATGGGTTCAGATTCAAGCTGATTTACGGATGTTCTTTTGTACATGGAAACCTTTTCTTTAGTCTAAGGATGAAATAAGTTGGATCTTCTTTAAATTTGTCATATAAGTTTGGACGGATAGGCTCATAATTGGCTTATTCCTTTCGATATTTCTAATGATGAGTCTCTTGTTGACCTTAGCTGCTATATAAAGCCTACTTGCATAAAGTACTTTATATCTGTGTAGGGTATCACTTCTGTTTGTTTTGTTGTTTGTTCTCTTATTAATACATTTAACAAACATAAAAAATTAAACAAACAATTGTAAAAGACAACATTCTCTATATTCCTACAACACTGTACTGCCCCAACTCAACATATATAGCGAAGAGGGAAGAGATCTGCACAGGGAAAACATATTTTTCTTAATGTATTTTTAATTGCTGGAAATAAAACATAAAGAAGCAAAATAAAACAGAAAAAAAAATAGAAAAATATGAAAAAAATATACAGAATAAATGATTAAGCAATGAGAAAAGTAAACGAAATAAATAATAAATAAAAATTTCTATTAAATAAGTAGAAAAGTAAATTCATATATATAAATATTTTTTTAAACATTTTGCACAAATTAAAGGACTATGAAAACTGACAGTTAAACAGACAGTTAGAAAATAGACAGCTAAACAGACAGACAGAAAACATTTCAAAATTTCTAATATTTACTTGAAGGCGAGGGAGTTTTTTTTCACTTGTTATATGTGTAAATATTTCTTTTTTTTTTTTGTTTTGCCAAAATAACAACAAAATAAATTTATTGTTTAACAAGAAAAAACAAAAACTTCTACTAATGCACGCGTGCTTATACTTATAAAACATTTAAACACACATCTATACATATGTATATCAACAACAATAAAAAAATGTATATTTTAGCTGCTGACATCATGAGTTAAAGAGGTTTGGTTGACGTCGTTTAATATTAAAAAAGAATAATATCCATTATAATTTCTATTCACTTTAGGCAACATTACCCCCAACATCATCATCATCTCTGACATCGTCATCAATAATTGCCACTCGTATACTTACAAAAACAGTATTTTCCTTTCTCTCTCTCTAACATAAACACTTGTTTACATATTAAGTTTTAACAGTTAAACGCCTTTAGTTTATGCAACAAAATTTTGTATTTAAAGTTTAAGCTTTACACAGTGGTTTAATTAAAGAGGTTTTTTGCTCTTTGAGTTAATTGGAAGGCGGAAGATTTTGAGGATTAGTATTTTCAACAATATCACCTCTATATTCTACAGGTTACTATAAGTTGTTGGTGATGTTTGTAACACAAAAAAAAGTATACCAATCAAATCAGAATTACTTACTGATATTAAGCTATGACCGTCTGTCCTATCGTCCGTTTAACTGTCCGTCTGTTTGTATAAGTAAACTTTTTGCACACGCTACAGGTCGCAATTTTCAAGACAGTTTAATGAAATTTGGCACAAACTCTCTGAATGTGCCAAAAGACGAAGCCCATGATATAGGTTCAATATATCACCTAGCCTCCGTACAACCGTACCAATCGAATAGGGTTCTTGAGCTTACAATTATGTCAAATATCGGCAAAACTTAGATTCGATTAGTGAAGGCCCTAAGCACTGCGACCCTATTTTGGCTCTTTTGTGCAGCCCGAGGGTTCACCATGACAGGTTTAATACACGTATGAAAATAACGGGTTTAATTGTTGAGAGGTTGAATATATCTTTCGGGGCTAGTGATGCAGCACCTAAGAATCTTTCTCAACGTTTTGGACAATTGCACAATATGTGTTCAGAGGTTTCCCCCTGGTAGCCACAAAATCTGCATAGCTTCGATATGGCGTTTACTAGGATAAATTGATGATCCAACTTAGTTTTGTGTAAATCTAAATGTTATTGCAGATCAAGTTTGGTTCACAGATGAGTCCAAAGAAATAAATCGCGAAAAGGGTACGGGACCCAACTTCTAAGAGACCATTCCCAAGGTATACAATCTTTCAAGCAGAAATATAGGGAGAAAAACAAAAGTATTAAACATATTTATAATGTCGAATAGCCAAGCATCCGTCAAGGCCTTATTGTCATTTGAAATTAGATCGAGTGTTGTCTCGGACTACTTGACTGTAGTTAATGAATTAGCTTGACATCAAAAACTGGCTTACGTAGGATATCTGACCCTGAAAGTCACTTTAGCAATGAACGAACAGACTGCCTTGCAAATAGAGGTGCTGATCTTCAATGTATTTGTCATAAGCCCTCCTATGTTATTTCCCGAGGATATGACAAAGATAGATGTGACTTTTGGGTAAAATTTGAATTCGTTCACCATTAGGAAGCAATACCACGGTGCAAAAAAACCAAAAGATTTAAAACACCGCTAAATAAAAGCAATAAGGAGATTATTTAGTGGCCATTGTGGTTTCAGATACTATGAGGTATGTGGCTACAAAAGAAAACCGCAGAACATATTCTATATAACTGTCCATTATTACAAAATCTTCAAACTCTCACCAACTAAAACAGTTTCCTCCCACACTTGGGTCGCAGTGCTTTGTGCCCTTTCAATTAAATCTAGTTAGTTAGTTAGTTTGTTAGTTAGTTAGTTAGTTAGTTAGTTAGTTAGTTAGTTAGTTAGTTAGTTAGTTAGTTAGTTAGTTAGTAGTTAGTTAGTTAGTTAGTTAGTTAGTTAGTTAGTTAGTTAGTTAGTTAGTTAGTTAGTTAGTTAGTTAGTTAGTTAGTTAGTTAGTTAGTAGTTAGTTAGTTAGTTAGTTAGTTAGTTAGTTAGTTAGTTAGTTAGTTAGTTAGTTAGTTAGTTAGTTAGTTAGTTAGTTAGTTAGTTAGTTAGTTAGTTAGTTAGTTAGTTAGTTAGTTAGTTAGTTAGTTAGTAGTTAGTTAGTTAGTTAGTTAGTTAGTTAGTTAGTTAGTTAGTTAGTTAGTTAGTTAGTTAGTTAGTTAGTTAGTTAGTTAGTTAGTTAGTTAGTTAGTTAGTTAGTTAGTTAGTTAGTTAGTTAGTAGTAGTTAGTTAGTTAGTTAGTTAGTTAGTTAGTTAGTTAGTTAGTTAGTTAGTTAGTTAGTTAGTTAGTTAGTTAGTTAGTTAGTTAGTTAGTTAGTTAGTAGTTAGTTAGTTAGTTAGTTAGTTAGTTAGTTAGTTAGTTAGTTAGTTAGTTAGTTAGTTAGTTAGTTAGTTAGTAGTTAGTTAGTTAGTTAGTTAGTTAGTTAGTTAGTTAGTTAGTTAGTTAGTTAGTTAGTTAGTTAGTAGTTAGTTAGTTAGTTAGTTAGTTAGTTAGTAGTTAGTTAGTTAGTTAGTTAGTAGTTAGTTAGTTAGTTAGTAGTTAGTTAGTTAGTTAGTTAGTTAGTTAGTTAGTTAGTTAGTTAGTTAGTTAGTTAGTTAGTAGTTAGTTAGTTAGTTAGTTAGTTAGTTAGTTAGTTAGTTAGTTAGTTAGTAGTTAGTTAGTTAGTTAGTTAGTTAGTTAGTTAGTTAGTTAGTTAGTTAGTTAGTTAGTTAGTTAGTTAGTTAGTTAGTTAGTTAGTTAGTTAGTTAGTTAGTTAGTTAGTTAGTTAGTTAGTTAGTTAGTTAGTTAGTTAGTTAGTTAGTTAGTTAGTTAGTTAGTTAGTTAGTTAGTTAGTTAGTTAGTTAGTTAGTTAGTTAGTTAGTTAGTTAGTTAGTTAGTAGTTAGTTAGTTAGTTAGTTAGTTAGTTAGTTAGTTAGTTAGTTAGTTAGTTAGTTAGTTAGTAGTTAGTTAGTTAGTTAGTTAGTTAGTTAGTTAGTTAGTTAGTTAGTTAGTTAGTTAGTTAGTTAGTTAGTTAGTTAGTTAGTTAGTTAGTTAGTTAGTTAGTTAGTTAGTTAGTTAGTTAGTTATAAGCTAATGCAAAAATGCACGTTTCGTAAAATGTTACAGAACCGTGCAAAAAATCCAGTAGGTGACGTATGAGTAATATTCAATTAATAAATAATAATCATACTGCTGCAAAATACATTCAAACCGACTTATATAATACGTACAAAAAAGCAAATATTGAAAAATTATAAGTATTTCAAAAGTTTTAAAGTAATTGACCTAAAAATAAGCCAAAATATAGTCGAGTTTAAGCAATATTTATATAATTTTTATGTATTTTTTTTTTTAATTATTTTAAAGAAAAGTTTAAAGTTAAATATTAAAATTTGTTTTGCTGTTTAATATTACTACCCACATATACATATATTTATACGTGTTATTATTGAGGTTTACCTGCCAATAAATAACAAAAAATTTTTTCAAAAAAAGAAAAAAGTCATAATGATGAATGAAATTTTGCCTTAGGTATTAAATATAACTTCAACAGATTTTGTTTGACAACAGCTGGTGGCTTTAAAAAGAGCAATATTTAAACAACAATTTGAAGAAGTTTTTTTTTTCTAAAATGCTTAAAATAAACCTTGAGTAGAAAATTATTATTATAAATATTTATATACGACTATTAATCATTTTAGCAATTCATAATATTTTCATCACATTTATGGATTTGTTTGGTAGGATTACATTTCCACAATTTTTGTCAGTTTTTCTCTGTAGTATTTCTGTTTTACTTTATTCTCCTTGTTCAAACAAAATATCAACAACGTTACTACTAAATGCTTATTTGTTTAATATATTTATTTATTTATTTATTTCACTTTTCCTTTATAATTCTATTTGTTGTCGTTTTTCGTTATCTTTATAACTATTTACTAAGTAACTTAAGGAAAAAATGTATAGCGATTCATTTTCATAATTTTTGGTATTTTTCCGCCTCATAAAAAAAGCCATTTAAGTAAATAGCAACAATATTTGCTGTACGACTTTTGCTTTAAGAATTATTATTAATTAATTGTTTTGCCCTGGCTTGACGTTAAAAAGTTGGGCTGAAGCAAAAAAAAGGTATAAATAACATTGAATTCGAATATAATAAAGGAAATTAGTAAGTTTCCGGTTTCATTCGTGCCACCATCATAAATGTAATCGTTGGAGTTAATAGTGATGGATTCGTTTTAAATGTTCGAATAAATTTTAAGTGACAGGAAGTAAATTTTGTAAATAAATTAATTTTGATGTGGAATGTAAAACAGTATGAGGTCTTATTTATGTCATAGCCACAATATGAAGAAATTAAGTGAAGATATTTTAATATTTATGAAATAATAACAAATATGAGTGAACTAGCTATACCTAGAGCACTTTGCTGACCTCATAGTATATTCATGTACTTATTATATAAATCGGCTTGAATATACAAACATATTTAAGTACTATTTTGCAGGAGTATGATTAATATATGATTCTCTATTAATTAAATACTACTCATGACGTCACCAATTGAGTTTTTTGCACAGTTCTATAACCTTTTACAAAACGTGCAGTAACTAACTAACTAACGAACTAACTAACTAACTAACCTAACTAACTAACTACTACTAACTACTAACTAACTAACTAACTAACTAACTAACTAACTACTAACTAACTAACTAACTAACTAACTAACTAACTAACTACTAACTAACTAACTAACTAACTAACTAACTAACTACTAACTAACTAACTAACTAACTAACTAACTAACTAACTAACTAACTAACTAACACTAACTACTAACTAACTAACTAACTAACTAACTACTAACTAACTAACTAACTAACTAACTAACTACTAACTAACTAACTAACTAACTAACTAACTAACTAACTAACTAACTACTAACTAACTAACTAACTACTAACTAACTAACTAACTAACTAACTACTAACTAACTAACTAACTAACTACTAACTAACTAACTAACTACTAACTAACTAACTAACTAACTAACTAACTAACTAACGAACTACTAACTAACTAACTAACTAACTAACTAACTAACTAACTAACTAACTAACTAACTACTAACTAACTAACTAACTAACTACTAACTAACTAACTAACTAACTAACTAACTAACTAACTAACTACTAACTACTAACTAACTAACTAACTAACTAACTAACTAACTAACTAACTAACTAACTAACTAACTAACTAACTAACTAACTAACTAACTAACTACTAACTACTAACTAACTACTAACTAACTACTAACTACGACTAACTAACTAACTAACTAACTAACTAACTAACTAACTAACTAACTAACTAACTAACTAACTACTAACTACTAACTAACTAACTAACTAACTAACTAACTAACTAACTAACTAACTAACTAACTAACTAACTAACTAACTAACTAACTAACTAACTAACTAACTAACTAACTAACTAACTAACTAACTAACTAACTAACTAACTAACTAACTAACTAACTAACTAACTAACTAACGTACTAACTAACTAACTAACTAACTAACTACTAACTAACTAACTAACTAACTAACTAACTAACTACTAACTACTAACTAACTACTAACTAACTAACTAACTACCTAACTAACTAACTAACTACTAACTAACTAACTAACTAACTAACTAACTAACTAACTAACTAACTAACTAACTACTAACTAACTACTAACTAACTAACTACTACTACTAACTAACTAACTAACTAACTAACTAACTAACTAACTAACTAACGAACTAACTAACTAACTAACTAACTACTAACTAACTAACTAACTAACTACTAACTAACTACTAACTAACTAACTAACTAACTAACTAACTAACTAACTAACTAACTACTACTACTAACTAACTACTAACTACTAACTAACTCTAACTAACTACTAACTAACTCTAACTAACTAACTAACTACCAACCAACTAACTAACTAACTAACTAACTAACTAACTAAACTACTAACTAACTAACTAACTAACTAACTAACTAACTAACTAACTACTAACTAACTACTAACTAACTAACTAACTAAAACTAACTAACTAAGATACTACATTTAGAATAGTTACGGCAATGCTTTGGTTTAAGTTTTTAGTCAGGACAGTCTAGGGGAAAAGATTTAGTAACAGTTTCTCTAGTATCTCCTTGGAATGAGTTGTTCTATGAACGAATCAGAGAACCTATCTGCTGCCACGAGAACCAATAGCCCCCAGTTTTGATTTTGGGACTTAGCTTTGTTCCGGTTATTGAATATGAAATAAATATCTCGGGATAAGTTCAGTGCTGTTGTATGAAAAGACAACAGATACCGCTCAGGGAAGTGACTGGGAAATGCGTTGTTTTAAAATATGTATGATGCAAATTGAATAAAGGGGTATATATCCATCCGTATACCTAGATGAAATGTTTGGAGTGTTTTACTCATTGATTGTGTCAGATAAATGTGAAGTGTGGTAGGGTGAATAGCGATGTTTATACGGTAACCTATACAGGAAACATCATTGAAGTTACCTTCCTTGCCAGGGAATGATCAGGGTTTACAGTTTTCATACTAGACTTACTTGTCTTGGCATATTAGATGGATTCGTATTTCGGTCTACTGATTATGTCTCTAGGCGATGATGTCAAATCAACATAAACCATTCTATATGCATAGTTGTAAAGTGAAGTGATATTTTGGAAGCTAGTGACCTGACAGTACGCATTAAACATCCAACCAATGAAGGTTTATTTAAATCTATTTGGTTTTCTATTCTTGTAATTTTTTTTACTTTTCTTTTTCAAAGAACCCATAAGTACAATTAATTTATTCAAAACGTGCTTTTGTCACCAAATATCTCTACAGTATAAAGTTATCAATTTACAATGATGAAACTTAAAACTTGATTCAAATTGTTATAATATACAAAATTCTTAATAAAATACCAACCTAATGATGCGATATATTTCATTCACAAAAATTTTGTTATTTGATAATTCAAAGCATATATTAAGATATTTCCGTTTTATAAATGTTTTCAGATTTTTCTTATTAGAGTATTTCTTGCAATTTTCTAAATTTACATTTTTATCTTTTATCTTATAATAAGTAAATCGATACATGTGTGTTGTTGAAGCAAATGTATCATTAAAATAATTTATTCAAGTAAACAGAAACACTTGTTTCATTTTGTCTACCTGTCAGAACGTATGTATGTCTGTCTTTCTGTCTATAGCTTCTACTAAATAGCTAATAGAATTAATAAATATTTTGTAGAAATTGTAATTTTTCATAAATAGGTTATTTATAAGTATGTGAACGTGATTTTAAATATAAAAATATTTAAAAGTTATTAACATACAGGACGTATGATTGATATCAAACATATCACTTATTTAAATAAATATTAATCATACGTACATATGTATTAAATTTATATATTTTATAATAAATTTTTTAAAATTTATTAATAAATTGCTATTTAAATATGTATGTATGTACATGACCTTGAAACTATATGTTAAAAAATAGAAAATTTTAAATGTTTTTATTGCAACTACTTAGTGAATTCTTAATCTTTTCCTAAGGAAGAAAACATCCTTTCTCAGGAGCCTGTACTGTAGGGGTAAAAGTTTTTAGTTTTTTGTATGTGTTATATTTATTAAACTTTTATATACATTTGATAAAATTTTTTTTGCATTCCCAGAATATTAAATTGCTGTAATATTTTAATAAATTTTTCCAAAAAAATATTTGGCATTTTGAACGTGATTGTTTTGTAAATAGTTTTGGAAAATTTTCTTTCTCATTTACTAAATTTAATAAAAAATATTACTAAATTTCTTTTCTTTCCTTAAGTGTGTAGGAATTCATGTAGTACAAGGCCAAATTTGAATGATTAAATACACATTTTTGCTTTCTATACCACCATAGTGGTAGAAGAACTATGGGTTTATGATGATGTTTCTAACATCCAAAATAATTTATCTCATTAACGTTTAACTAAATTCTCAGTCGATATAATATAACAAAATAGGGAACACTTGATATGAACTCCTTCTGTCATTCATTTGAAAAAGTGTTCTAGTAAATTTAACATACATTTTATTTATAAGTTCTAAATAATTCTAACTGAAGCTGTCTAGCTGTCAGGTTATCTGTCACTCTTGGTCAAATTTTATGATGAATATTTAAATACAATAGAAAACAGCTCGAGGAGAACAATTTTTTTGTTAAATTGTGCTAAAAGTACTTTTATAAATATTATTTGCTATATTTGAAGTAAAATACTAAAAATAGATATTTCTAGAAATATCTTCAAAATGATGAACTTCAACTTTGTCAAATGGCAAGCAATAGAATTGTGTTATAAATTATAATAAATCTTTCCAAAAATTACTAAAAGGACAACTATTCGAATCAAATTCGAATAAAATGTTAGTTACAAAGTTAAAAATCTTTCAGTATCTTTATTTATCAACCTGAATTTTATTAAAAATTTTTACTATTCATCTATATATTAACTCCATTTAGAAGTACATTTATGTTTGTAATACTACAAACATTAACAATAATGAACTTAATTAAATAAATACCATTTGAAGTACTTTACTTTTTTATTTAATCATTTATGTTTTTATTAGCTCAAATTATGGTTTACATTACCAAAATGATGATAATTATGAAAATTGTCCAAAATACATAAAGACAGAGTATAATGAGCTCGTGATGAGTGAGCAAACTTAATGATGTCATTATGGTATTCTAGGAAAAGAAGTTCAAAGAAATATACATATACATATACACTCGTACATTAGGTAGACTCCCAAAACAAAGCATAATTTGTTTTGTAATATGACTTTAACAAAAATCTTTTGGATCTAGACAAGCTTAAGTTAGGTTGAAAAGAAGACATCTAGGCCTGTAGATGTTGGGGGAATAACTAATATTATGTTGTTGTATAGCACTGCACTGTGGTTTCAAATCAAAAGTGAAGTTTTTTTCAAAATCTCTCTCCCAATACGAAAGGGTTATTCAAATGGTCATTTCGTTTTCATGCGCTAAGCGTGAAAAACAATGTTGAATAATATTTTCGTAGAAGTTCTCTATATAACCTTGTCATTCCTTTTGTAATTTCCACAATATAATTTCCACAATATATCGAAATCAATTCAGACATGTCCGTCTGTCTGTCTGTCCATCTGTATGTCTGTTGAAATCAATTTTCTGAGGACCCAGATATTTTCAGGATGAAATCTAGTTAGTTAGTTAGTTAGTTAGTTAAATAGTTAGTTAGTTAGTAGTTAGTTAGTAGTTAGTTAGTTAGTTAGTAGTTAGTTAGTAGTTAGTTAGTTAGTAGTTAGTTAGTTAGTTAGTTAGTTAGTTAGTTAGTAGTTAGTTAGTTAGTTAGTTAGTTAGTTAGTAGTTAGTTAGTTAGTTAGTTAGTTAGTTAGTTAGTTAGTTAGTTAGTTAGTTAGTTAGTTAGTTAGTTAGTAGTTAGTTAGTTAGTTAGTTAGTTATTTAGTTAGTTAGTTTTAGTTAGTTAGTTAGTTAGTTAGTTAGTTAGTTAGTTAGTTAGTTAGTAGTAGTTAGTTAGTAGTTAGTTAGTTAGTTAGTTAGTTAGTTAGTTAGTTAGTATAGTTAGTTAGTAGTTAGTTAGTTAGTTAGTTAGTTAGTTAGTTAGTTAGTTAGTTAGTTAGTTAGTTAGTTAGTAGTTAGTTAGTTAGTTAGTAGTTAGTAGTTAGTTAGTTAGTAGTTAGTTAGTTAGTAGTTAGTTAGTTAGTTAGTAGTTAGTTAGTTAGTTAGTTAGTTAGTTAGTTAGTTAGTTAGTTAGTTAGTTAGTTAGTTAGTTAGTTAGTTAGTTAGTTAGTTAGTTAGTTAGTTAGTTAGTTAGTTAGTAGTTAGTTAGTTAGTTAGTTAGTTAGTTAGTTAGTTAGTTAGTTAGTTAGTTAGTTAGTTAGTAGTTAGTTAGTTAGTTAGTAGTTAGTAGTTAGTTAGTTAGTTAGTTAGTTAGTTAGTTAGTTAGTTAGTTAGTTAGTTAGTTAGTTAGTTAGTTAGTTAGTTAGTTAGTTAGTAGTTAGTTAGTTAGTTAGTAGTTAGTTAGTTAGTTAGTTAGTTAGTTAGTTAGTTAGTTAGTTAGTTATTAGTTAGTTAGTTAGTTAGTTAGTAGTTAGTTAGTTAGTTAGTTAGTTAGTTAGTTAGTTAGTTAGTTAGTAGTTAGTTAGTTAGTTAGTTAGTTAGTTAGTAGTTAGTTAGTTAGTTAGTTAGTTAGTTAGTTAGTTAGTTAGTTAGTTAGTTAGTTAGTTAGTTAGTTAGTTAGTTAGTTAGTTAGTTAGTTAGTAGTTAGTTAGTTAGTTAGTTAGTTAGTTAGTTAGTTAGTTAGTTAGTTAGTTAGTTAGTTAGTTAGTTAGTTAGTTAGTTAGTTAGTTAGTTAGTTAGTTAGTTAGTTAGTTAGTTAGTTAGTTAGTAGTTAGTTAGTTAGTTAGTTAGTTAGTTAGTTAGTTAGTTAGTTAGTTAGTTAGTTAGTTAGTTAGTTAGTTAGTTAGTTAGTTAGTTAGTTAGTTAGTTAGTTAGTTAGTTAGTTAGTTAGTTAGTTAGTTAGTTAGTTAGTTAGTTAGTTAGTTAGTTAGTTAGTTAGTTAGTTAGTTAGTTAGTTAGTTAGTTAGTTAGTTAGTTAGTCCTCAATATCCGATCTGCATTCGTCTGATCCCGTTCGTTCAATTATATATAGTTCACGTTGTTAATTCCTAGGATTTCAGTACTTCTACCACCATTGTTCCATGTGGTAGTATTATATCCTCTCGAATAAGCTTTTTCTTATTTCGAACTTCGAACGGTTTGTATTCCACAGGTTGTCTTCAACCAGCTCACCTCTCTTTTTAGCAACCACATTCGTTCTTTCGTTTATGATTACCGTAGGGTAGCCTGCTGCACTCAGTTATGTACCTCTTACAGTCTAACATTGACTTCCTGCCATCAAGTTTATATCAGTTTTCGTCTTTCATAAGATCAGACACATTTTCGATTTAGTTAGTCTAACATGCAGCTCTTTTGGTTGAGACGAAATGTGGGTTTAGTCCTGTCCTTGTCAACAATATAGTATTCGAACTTTCCCTCCTAACCTAGAGGGAAAGAAATTAAATTTTTCTTTGCATCGCGCGTTGCTTTTAAAGTTTAAACAAATAATTTTATAGCCTTTTTTCAATGTCGTTAAACTCTGCATTTGCCACTCTCTTCAAAAGGATTAATGACAAACAATCAATCTTCCTTCATAAATTTATAGTTTCATTTAGTGTTGCCTTTTCTAACTTTCTACTTTATTTCCAGCATGATTATTTTCCATTTAATTCTCAGGCAAAATTAAAAAACCATAAATAAATATCATAAATTTTAACAACATCAAAGAAACCAACCACACTACGGAGAACAAGTGAAAAATAACAAAATAATTTTAATACAAACTGAGAACAATAAATCTGTCGAGAACTGAAGAAGAAATAAGTATAAGTTGAGATGAACAATATAAAAAGAGCGTTAAGCTGCATATTTTTTTTTGCAACATTCTTTTTCTCAGATTCATCAAGAGATTTCCTTCCTGTTCTAATAGACAACAAATTATACAGAAACTACTCTTACCAACTTTACTTTCACCACACACTCATAAAAATGTGGTTAGTTAAATGTAAGCTTAATGTCTATGAATATAAAATGTAAAAGTTTACTTTGTTGAAAATTAATGTTAAATTATAGTTAAAGGTTTATTGGTTTAGTGCATGCCAGGCAAACATAAGTAATAATAGTTTTTTTTATTTTTATGCTATTTTCTTAGATTTTTTATGATAGACATTAGCATGCAAGAGGAAAGGGAATGAATTGTTTAGCATTTTTTATTATAAAGTGTTTAAATTTTGTTAGTTTTTATTTGTTATACTTATAGTGATGACAATAAAGATGAATTTTGTAGAAAGTTGCAAATGATGTAACCTTAATCCTATAAGGGTTAAACAATTAAAGGTATTAAGAAGAGTTCAAGTTGCTTTTATATCTACTGTAGTTGTTGTTTAACCTACATTTCAAATTTAATTGGTAACGAGTCTATTTTCCTGTTTATAAATAACTTTACATTACATATTTATATGTATATTTTATCATTATTTAAAATTCTCCAACTTTTTAAACTAAAGACTAAAAATACATTTCAACAGAATTATATTTTTCCTTAATATTTCATAAGTATGCATTATTTTTGCCATTTTGTTTTTTATCTATGTATATGCTTACGAATATTTAGTTTCAGCCCTAGTGTACCGACAAAACTATAAACAGCAAAAATGTTGAGATAATAACGTAGTTTATTTACTGCAGAAGTGTCCTAACTAAATTTTTTGATTACAAGGTTTACACGGACAGACAGACAAACAGACAGACAGACAGACAGACAGACAGACAGACAGACGGACGGATGGACGGACAGACAAACACACGGACGGACGGACTCAGAAAATGAGCCGATTGATATACTTTAAGATGGATATAATAGGTCCATTAATTCTATGCGTTACAAACACTAGCACAAATCTGATATATCCCCTCCTTAAATCGTGAAGAGTATACAAATCAAGAACAGGGGCCTCGGTTTATCCCTCTTTCAATTTTAGTACTCAAATATGTAGACTATATATATGCTATTTGAAATTCATGTGAATTTATAATATTAAAATTCTGCTATCTGAACTAATACCTAGAGTTTCCAAATTTCTCTGAAATCTCGGTGAACATTGATAAACATTGGTCCCCCCGGGGGCATGTTACTTTGGTTAAATCACCATCTTGGTGTTATTGCAATATTCCGGGGAAAATAGGTACTACCAATACCTCTAGTCTACCGGAACTATAAACTGGCTATAATCAAATGTATCCTCGGCCTTTTCTTGGAATGATTACTATGAATAACTACGGGTGGCCCCTTGCCCGCAGGACTTGTCCTGGCTGGTCAGTAGGTTGAGATTCCTTTCTGGATCCACGTTTAAACCCAAATTCGCTGGGAGAGTATGTTGTTTAAAGGACTGATATATGTATCTAAAAGCCGTATGTCTGAATTTTCTCTCCGGTGCTGTTGCCATCTCTGTTGCTGAATTCCTGAACCCGTTGAGCATAACTTACTCTTCGCATAGTAGGGTACCAGTATAGGTTGGGGAATTCTCAGATTGGCAGTTGGTCTCAGATTGGCACTTGTCATTCCGTAGATCGTTCTATATGATGTGAGAATGGAACTGATGTGATTGGTGAACGATCGGGAAAGGCGCCTCTACCGCACATGAGAATAGAACTGATTTTGTAGACCTTTTATTTCAGGGAAGTTCTCTGTGCTCGGTGTCATCACAACAGAATTCATATTGTTTCATGCTACGCGACATATGGTTGAGGTCCGTTCCCTCAACTTGTCGGGGCAATTATTGGTTTCGAATTGACTTTGGAAATTACTACATCCTTTGTCACATTATCTGACATATCCTAATTTATTGGCTGGGTATTTCGGAATACGTCTCCAGGTGCTGTTGCCAATTCAACAGAGCCATCTCAATAGTGTGGTGGCGCGTGCTTTAAGAGGTTAAGGAATGTAATGGAATGGGTCATTAGTTGACGGAGATTGCATTTTAAATAAAGCAATCTTTCATGACATCAAAAGGGTGGTGAACTTCCGCTATACCGGAAGATTGATTTCACCTGATGTTGGGTAGTCTCCCCTTGACTTTAGACCAGTTATTGGTTTTTCCTTGTCAGTGCTTGCATTGGGATTGATCCCATGCTGCCTGTCATTCCGCAACGGGGCTACTATGGCAAAAGATTAGATAGCTCGAGTCCTTCAGCAAATAGCTTGTACATGGACCGGCTCAGCCATGTACAAAAATTGTCACCTGAGTTCTTCATAGCAAGATTCAGGGGCGCTTGGTAGACCGTCTCAAGTTTACCCAGTGGCTGAAAAAGACCACCGCGAAATAAGCACTTAGACATCTTGACAAACATTGGTTAACATTGGAATAGAGTTCTCACATTTTGAACTACCCTAACTAAGTCAGTACTCTGAATCCTCTCTCAACTACTTACGCTTCTTGAGTGGCAACAAATATTTTCGTATACATATATGTTTGTGTCTACTAAATGTTTATTATTTTTAGTAACTGCTGAAATAACAATTTAGTGGTAAAGATAATAACACATCTAGTTCCTCTATGGATTCATGTTACGAGTTAATGCTTATACTTATATACGAATATGTATATGTATGTATATAGTTTCATAATAAAGCCAAAACAGAGACGTAGCGTTCAAACAACTGATAATATTTTATGAAAGCTTTTAAAGTTAAAACTTAACAGTTTGGTTTAAAAAATATTTGTCTCTCGTATTGTCTGTTTTTGGGGGTTCTATCGAATCCATTAGGGAAAGATCATGGTAATAAAACTTTTGATATTTATGTTATTCTCCAGCTTAAAGGAAACTGAACCGCCATGTATGTTTGTATATGTTATGCCTGCGCTCTATCTAAAAGGCATTTTATTCTTGAATGATATTTAAAGCAAATGTTAAAGGCAAAATGCATAAAAATAAACCTTACAGCTCATAGTGGGAAGTGTATAAAGTGACCCTTAAATTGGATTTAAACCCCTAGCCATTGGCCTAAATTAAGATATAAAACTCATGTGTGTATGTGTGGCAGTTTGTTATTAAACATTCATAAATTTTCAACCAACACAAGTTCGTTTTGTTCAGTTCTATTCTGTTGTGTAATAACTTTATTATGAGCATAAATAACACAATGAATATGTCGGGTATGTAAACAGAAAATGTAACAATGTTATAGATATCGGCGAGTATGATAAATCTATTATATGCTGCAGTGAAACCCTGCAGTTCGGGGTGGTGAGTTTGATTTCTGCATTATAAAGGGAACAAAACAAATGATCCATAATTAATCAAAGAAATTTACTGTCTTAAAGGGATACATTAACTCACTATAAAACTGCAGGGTTTATAAACCGTGTATAAAACAGTGGCTTTATTATAGCAATATTCTACTTTGATTTCATAAAGTGTTTTCAACAAACAAAACAATCAGAAACTTTAAACAAAATGATTGATATTAATACGTGCATATGCATGCTAGAGACCTAAAGACACTTTATCTGTAAAATCAGCGTAATTGTAAACTATAAACTCGTATCCATACAATTCATATACATATAAATATTTTACTATTATTTTTTCATTTTATTTCAAAAAAATTTTATTTCCTTTCTTTCTCGCACACTCACACAAACACACACTTTACTCTTGCAAAATGATAACACAGAGGTTAATGTGTAAAATAAAACCTTTCAGTTTTTAATTGAAAAAGTTATAAAAATCAGGATGTATGGATGCGTGTTAAGAGCAAACGAAAAAAAACCAAACAATAAGTAACAGGAGATTCAACAAATACAATATTTATTCATTAGTTTTATATATAGATATAAAAAAAAAGCTCATAAATTCCTTTGGAAAAGTACTTAGCTACTCACGTACTGTTCATAAAGTTTGTAATTTAGCTGTAGAGATTTACTCACACGCAAGTTTATTATGTATTTTTATACACTAAAAGAAAATAAGTGGTTAGAGAGAGATTTCCGCATAGGAAATTTTTGGCTAACGGCACTTTGTAAGAAATCTTGCTAAGAGGGATTTCCTTAAAGCATAAATGTAGGTGAAGATGTAGATATTTCTGTATTTCTTTTCATCTGTAGATTTGAACAAATCAAAAGCGGTGAGGACTTTCAGTTTTTTGTCTGGAATAGAGTTTAATCTCTATTCCTGACTATGGTATAGTATATATTCTGGACTATAGTCTGTTCAGTTCATTTTAGTTCAGTTCTAGTTCAGTTCTGGTTCAGTTCTAGTTCAGTTCTAGTTCAGTTCTAGTTCAGTTCTAGTTCAGTTCTAGTTCAGTTCTAGTTCAGTTCTAGTTCAGTTCTAGTTCAGTTCTAGTTCAGTTCTAGTTCAGTTCTAGTTCAGTTCTAGTTCAGTTCTAGTTCAGTTCTAGTTCAGTTCTAGTTCAGTTCTAGTTCAGTTCTAGTTCAGTTCTAGTTCAGTTCTAGTTCAGTTCTAGTTCAGTTCTAGTTCAGTTCTAGTTCAGTTCTAGTTCAGTTCTAGTTCAGTTCTAGTTCAGTTCTAGTTCAGTTCTAGTTCAGTTCTAGTTCAGTTCTAGTTCAGTTCTAGTTCAGTTCTAGTTCAGTTCTAGTTCAGTTCTAGTTCAGTTCTAGTCAGTTCTAGTTCAGTTCTAGTTCAGTTCTAGTTCAGTTCTAGTTCAGTTCTAGTTCAGTTCTAGTTCAGTTCTAGTTCAGTTCTAGTTCAGTTCAGTTCTAGTTCAGTTCTAGTTCAGTTCTAGTTCAGTTCTAGTTCAGTTCTAGTTCAGTTCTAGTTCAGTTCTAGTTCAGTTCTAGTTCAGTTCTAGTTCAGTTCTAGTTCAGTTCTAGTTCAGTTCTAGTTCAGTTCTAGTTCAGTTCTAGTTCAGTTCTAGTTCAGTTCTAGTTCAGTTCTATGGTTTATACTATGGTATGTACTACAGCTCCGTCTAAAGTCTGGACTATAGTACAGTCTGTGGTCTGGACTATAGTATAGTCTGTGGTCTGGACTATAGTACAGTCTTTAGTCTGGACTATAGTACAGTGTATAGTCTGGACTATAGTACAGTCTATAGTCTGGACTATAGTACAATCTATAGTCTGGACTATAGTACAGTCTATAGTCTGGACTATAGTACAGTCTATAGTCTGGACTATAGAACAGTCTATAGTCTGGACTATAGTACAGTCTATAGTCTGGACTGTAACACAGTCTATAGTCTGGACTATAGTACAGTCTATAGTCTGGACTATAGTACAGTCTATAGTCTGGACTATAGAACAGTCTATAGTCTGGACTATAGTACAGTCTATAGTCTGGACTATAGTACAGTCTATAGTATGGACTATAGTACAGTCTATAGTCTGGACTATAGTACAGTCTATAGTCTGGACTATAGAACAGTCTATAGTCTGTATTATAGTACAATCTATAGTCTGGACTATAGTACAGTCTATGGTATATATAGTATAGTAGACTACAGTGCATTCAGTCTAGTTTAGTTTATATTCTGGACCATGGTTCACTCTATATTGGGGACTCTTTTTCAGTCTATAATCTGGATTATAGTTCAGTATATAGTCTAGACTATTGTTTAGTTCATAGTATGTCTAGTATATGGTCTGGACTAGTTCAGTCTATAGTCTTGGCTATAGTATAGTCGATAGTCTGGTCTATAGTATAGTCTATATTCTAGGCTATGGTTCAGTCAATAGTCTGGACTATATTTGTTTGCAGTTTAGACTATAGTTCAATCTATTGTATGTTCTTTAGTTAAGTCTTAATCTGGGCTGGAGATAGGACTCTAGTCTGAACTATAGCTCAGAATACAGACTGAACTATAGTCTAGTCTGGAATATAGTTAGGTATAGATTCAGTCTATAATATGGACTATATTTTAGTTTATTGTTTGGGTTATTTTTAATCCACTGTCTGGACTATAGTCTATATTCTTGACTAAAATTTAGCCTATAGTCTGGATTGTATTTTCGTCTTTTAGAGTAGTCTGCTTATAGTGTACAGCATTGCGCTAGTGTAGGGTGCCAATTTGTCTGTTATTCTCTAACACATCTCAGTAGTTGCTGCACGCAAAATTGAATACAAATTATATTTGTTCAAGAACTACTTTTTGCATTTACTATAAAATTAATTTCCTAAATTAAAACTAAATTCCACTTAATATTTTCACAAACATTTGCCTTCTAAAGCCTAGACAACTAGCTTTTAAGCTTTTTAAAACTAACAACTTTTCGCACAACAAAATTTCATTTCAGTGCTACTCTTAAACGCTTAATTTTTTCTAACATTTTGAGCCAGATTCTGACGAGAGTGCATGAGAATTTAACACTCTAAATAGACACGTGTTGAATAAGTTTAGATTGCCCTTTATTTTTCGACATAATACGCACACTTTTAGTTCAAGGACGTTTTGCATAAGTTTTATGTAGTTTTTTTTAGCTTTTAGGAAAATGATTACTAAATGCATACATAGTTATTTGCATATACATATGAATGTATGTGTACATGCATATTTGTGCTTATGAAAGTTTTATGCAATTAATTTTTCAAGATGTCTGGAGAACACCTACACATATGTATGTATGTACCTGTGAATTTGTTAAGGCACCTACCCACACATACATATTTAGTTTTGTAGGAATAGAAAAACCTGTCTAAAATTGACATTTCTTAAGAAAACTTTGCTTAAGACTTAAGATTCCTTTATGTTTTGTAAAAGGCTTTTGGTAGCTGGCAGTTTACCTTAGACCATTTGAAGCATAAATTACAATATTTTAATTTTAAATTATTAGATACATATGTATGAGTCTAAACAATTCAAAACCTTTAACTTAAATTACTAATTATATTTTGCTTTATAAAACTATGAAATCACTACTCCTTCCTGCTTAAGTTTACGCTAATAACAAAGGAAAATTATTATTTCTATTAAAGCTAAATATAATAAACAATTTAATAGCAACAAACCTCTTTAAAATCCAATTTATGTACATCATTTGCTTTAACTTGTACGTAGATCACGTCCCACAAAAAATCCTGTCTGAACATACATAGATGGGAAAACTACTTTGCATATAATATTTGCTACAACAATACCCATATTCAACTAAAGCATAAGCAACATTGCATTTTATAAAAAAATTTTCCATAATACGTGATTTTATAAAATATAACACAAGATTTGCCACAAAAGACTAAAATTGCCATAACAGTAAATTTTTTAACTAACAAGTAAGTATTATCTATAATCGGCTGTGACGAATCTTATATACCCTTCAGCATAGTGTGCTTAAAAAACTGAATTATTGAAGATGTGGATCCCGAAGATATCTGTGGTATTCAAAATATAGATTTTAACAGATAAACGGACAGACAGACAGACAGACATGGCTTTACCGACTCCGCTATCGATAAGGATCCAGAATATGTATACTTTATTATAGAAATTACAAACAAAGTGAAAAACTTCTATATACCCTTCTCACAATGGTGTAGGGTATAAAAATGAGATTTTAAATTTACCATTGTAAATAAAGAAGAAAAATTGTAAACATATACACAAAATATTTGCACATTTATACAATATACTTATGCATTTTAGCAAGCATGTATGTACATATCTATGTATGTGTTTATATGCAAATAAAATTCAAGGATTTTTTGGAAAAACAAAAAAAAAATATAGTTTGCACTATTTTCGTTTAAAGTAAAAAAAAATGGAAGAAAATGAATCTCAAATTGCATACTTGCATTTACACAGCACATGTGTGTTGCTTATGTTGTAGTAATACCCAGAAGTTCTGGATAAATTTCCCGATCTAGAGTAATACTAAAACTGATTGATTACAAAATTCTTGCTTCCTGCAACCGTTTGTTTTTACTCTCTACATTACTAAGACACATAAAAGTATCAACACAACCTACAATGGATTGCATTTGAGTTGTTAAGTAATCAATTGCTTCTCATTTACATCACAAATAACTCAAAAGTATCCAACCTTAAACAAACTTCAGAATTACTTGGCTTTAAAGCAGTTTATCTCATGGTAATTTTCATTTCTAAAAACATTTCTATATAAATAAGTAGTTTGGTAAATAGAAGATCTATTTGTTAGTGGTTTATAGAAAATTGTCGAAAATAAACATAACAAGTTAGAGTGCTATATTCGGCTGAGCCGAATCTTAAGTACCCTCCACCAGCTACTTTTATATTAATACTTTTCTAATTGATCAAATATTTTTAGAAATAAGTCTTCTCATGTCTTAAATAGAAAAATCCCAAGATTTAAACATCTTAGATCTATTACAATTTCAAGATTTATTGAACATTATAAACGCCATTTTCTTTTATATTTTTATAGTGCTTAGCAATATTTAATAATTTGCATGTATGCATGTGTGTGAAAGATTTAAGGATTTTGAAAATACATACATATATATAATTTTGTTGTACACAAATTGATAATGCAAATAGTTAAATAAGGTTAAAGCGCTTTAAGGGGCAGTTCCTAGTATGGGAGATAAGATCAATTATAGACCGATCGTAAAAAATTATTTAAGCAAAATTTCTGTACATAAAAGCTATATTTCAGTCAAATTTTGTATCTATATCGTAATTTAGTATAGCTTTATTTGGTAATGGGTAATGTGCGTTTAAGTTATGGACCGATCGGAAAAAAAATTATCTGTAATATTTCTGTGCATATGAGTAATATTTGTACCATATGGGTATCTTAATTACGTAATGTGTTATGCGCGTTTAAGTGATTTTCGGGAGGGGACCTTGTATGGGAGCTATGACCAATTATGGACCGATCGAAAAAAATTTTCACAGTAATATTTCTGTGCATATGAGTAATACTTGTGCCAAATTTTATATTGATATGGATATCTGAATTTAGTAATGAGTTATGCGCGTTTAATAGATTTTCGGGAGGGGACCGATCGGAAAAAAATTTCACAACAAAATTTCTGTGCATATGAGTAATATTTGTACCAAATTTTATATGGATATCTTAATTTAGTTATGAGTTAAGCGCGTTTAAGTGATTTTCGGGAGGGGACATTGTATGGGAGCTATGATCAATTATGGATCGATAGGAAAACAATTTCACAGTAATATTTCTCTGTATATGAGCAATATTTTTGCCAAACTTTATATGGATATCTTAATTTAGTAATGAGTTATGTGCGTTTAAGTGATTTTCGGGAGGGGACCTTGTATGGGAGCTATGACGAGTTATGGACCGATCGGAAAAAAAATTATCTGTAATATTTCTGTGCATATGAGTAATATTTGTACCATATGGGTATCTTAATTACGTAATGAGTTATGCGCGTTTAAGTGATTTTCGGGAGGGGACCTTGTATGGGAGCTATGACCAATTATGGACCGATCGAAAAAAATTTTCACAGTAATATTTCTGTGCATATGAGTAATTCTTGTGCCAAATTTTATATTGATATGGATATCTGAATTTAGTAATGAGTTATGCGCGTTTAATAGATTTTCGGGAGGGGACCGATCGGAAAAAAATTTCACAACAAAATTTCTGTGCATATGAGTAATATTTGTACCAAATTTTATATGGATATCTTAATTTAGTTATGAGTTAAGCGCGTTTAAGTGATTTTCGGGAGGGGACATTGTATGGGAGCTATGACCAATTATGGACCGATCGGAAAAAAATTTCACAGTAATATTTCTATGCATATGGGCAATACTTATACCAAATTTTATATAGATATCTTAATTTAGTACTGAGTTATGCGCGTTTAAGTGATTTTCGGGAGGGGACCTTGTATGGGAGCTATGACCAATTATGGACCGATCGGAAAAAACTCTCACAGTAATGTTTCTATGCATATGGGCAATACTTACACCAAATTTTATTTGGATATCTTAATTTAGTAATGAGTTATGCGCGTTTAAGTGATTTTCGGGAGGGGACCTTGTATGGGAGCTTTGATCAATTATAGACCGATCGGAAAAAAATTTCACAACAATATTTCTGTGCATATGAGTAATATTTGTACCAAATTTTATATGGACATCTTAATTTAGTTATGAGTTAAGCGCGTTTAAGTGATTTTCGGGAGGGGACCTTGTATGGGAGCTATGACCAATTATGGACCGATCGGAAAAAAATTTCACAGTAATATTTCTATGCATATGGGCAATACTTGTACCAAATTTTATTTGGATATCTTAATTTAGTAATGAGTTATGCGCGTTTAAGTGATTTTCGGGAGGGGACCTTGTATGGGAGCTATGATCAATTATGGACCGATCGGAAAAAACTTTCACAACAAAATTTCTGTGCATATGAGTAATATTTGTACCAAATTTTATATGGATATCTTAATTTGGTTATGAGTTAAGCGCGTTTGAGTGATTTTCGGGAGGGGACCTTGTATGGGAGCTAGGACCAATTATGGACCGATCGAAAGAAAATTTCACAGTAATATTTCTATGCATATAAGCAATACTTGTACCAAATTTTATTTGGATATCTTAATTTAGTTATGAGTTAAGCGCGTTTAAGTGATTTTCGGGAGGGGACCTTGTATGGGAGCTATGACCAATTATGGACCGATCAGAAAAAAAATTCAGAGTAATATTTCTATGCATATGGGCAATACCTATACCAAATTTTATTTGGATATCTTAATTTAGTAATGAGTTATGCGCGTTTAAGTGATTTTCGGGAGGGGACCTTGTATGGGAGCTATGTCCAATTATGGACCGATCCAAAAAATTTTTCCTCTGAAAGAATTCTATTGACATAAGATTTTAATTTGTAAAATTTTGTGAAGATATCGACATTGTGGCGGAAGTTATTAACAAAAAACCCATTTTCCGGGAATATGTACTTTTGTATGGGATCAGCAAGGATCAAGATCTTGTGCAGAAACGAATGTATGGTGATTTTCATGGAATTATCTTGTATAGTTTTCGAGAAAACTACATCAGAATGTGTAAAAAATGCTTATTTTTTTCCGAGGTTGTTTTAAATTTTGATTCATAACTTTTCCCGGTATGAACCGATTTTGCCCATTTGCAATACCAAACAACTTAGGAAAATGAAGAACATTTTGGGTGAATTTGGTTAAGCTCTATTGCTTCGTTTTATCGTGAGCGTGTTTTACACAGACAGACGGACAGACGGACATAGCTAAATCGACTCAGAATTTGATAAGGACCCAGAATATATATACTTTGTTGGGTCTCAGATGAATATTTCTTGGTGTTACACACGGAATGACAAAGTTATATATACCCTCTATCACCACTGATGGTGGTGGAGGGTATAAAAACCCATTTTCCGGGAATATGCACTTTTGTATGGGAGGTATATGAAATTGTAGACCGATTCTGGCCATTTTCAGCAGAGTTCAAGGTCTTGTGCAGAAACGAATGTGTGGTAATTTTCATGGAATTACCTTGCATAGTTTTCGAGAAAATTACATCAGAATGTGTAAAAAATGCTTATTTTTTCGAGGTTGTTTTAAATTTTGATTCATAACTTTTCCCGGTGTGAACCGATTTTGTCCATTTTCAATACCAAATAACTTAGGAAAATGAAAAACATTTTGGGTGAATTTCGTTAAACTCTATTGCTTCGTTTTATCGTGAGCGTGTTTTACACAGACAGACGGACATAGCTAAATCGACTCAGAATTTGATAAGGACCCAGAATATATATACTTTGTTGGGTCTCAGATGAATATTTCTTGGTGTTACACACGGAATGACAAAGTTATATATACCCTCTATCACCACTGATGGTGGTGGAGGGTATAATAAATGTAAAATACTTATACAGAAATAATACAGGAAATAAAGACTTAAGATTTATATTTATCATGCTAATTCAGCTCATATGTTTCCAAATGTTTATAAATGTATTTATATTTCTATATAAGACACAGAAAATTGATTGGTTTTAAACAAATATAAAGTATTTTAGGTAAATCATTTCATTTTATTTTCGAGTATAACAATGAAAATAATATCCCAGCAAGAACTAACATTAAAAAGTAATGAGTTAAAAAAAGTATATAAAAGCCGCTTTTCAAGGATTTGAAGTCATTACTTTAACACGGTGGTATTGGAACCAAGTACTTATCACGCTTGCTTACAAATAACTAATTAAATAAGTACTTACAAAATAGCAAAATAGAAATGTAGAAGCCATTGCAAAATCAGTTGTTCTATAAGTAGGTATGTTATAACAAAGATTTTGCTGGGATGTTAGTCGTTGTAGTCTGGTCATTACGATAACCAGAAACTTAAGAAGAGATCAGCCAACCAGTCGAATCCACATCAAAGTTCAATATATATGATTTTAAGGTATTTAGTGGTATTTCTCTATATTTGGTGTAATCAAAAGGTGCTCTATCTAATATGAGATGCTAATATTTGGCCAGATCATCAAAGGAGAAATGCAACTGATTCTTTATAGACTAGTATTGGGCCAAAAAATACCCACAATATGTGGCCAGAATGGAAAGCATAAAGTTCCATAATAACAACTCTCAACGCTCAAAAAAACAATTTCGAAAGAAGCGGTTGGGAAGTTTTACCTCATTTGCTTTAAAATACAGGTCTCTGGGATACGCTTTACTTCCGAACATGGTAACTTGGCTTATAGTACTTTGACACAAAAGATTAGTCGGAGAGATGTGAAAAGGCAATAGGTAACTATGACCAATACTAGCTTCCTGGGGAAGTAGATTGAATATTGTGCAAACATATTTTCCGAAACCCATGAGGTAATTAGTGCGATATCAGCTTATGATATTAAATTTAATTGATCTGTAAGATAGCCCTAACTGAATACTCTTCCGTTTTAAGCTCTATAACATATTTGTACCAGGACTCTCGAGAATAATGCTTAAGCAATGACAGGTCGAATGTACTTGATATAAAGGTAAGGGAACTTGGAGAAGTTAACCGTTCAACGTAAGAAAGGCTGAACTATAAACATAATCGAGTGAGTAGTTAGGACACTAACGAGACGACGAAGAGCCTCCTAATAAATAATATGTCCGGGATTAGTGTAATGGTACACATTCAGGACAGAAAAGGCGTTCCAGCTGGACACTGGCAATGTTGACATACAGAGTCATTGAGTTTGAACTACGTAGAAAATCGAGCATTATATTAGCTACCAGAGACTGTCTTCAGTGAGTCGTACTATCTCAATTACTGTGGACATTAGTTATCGGTAGTCTACCTTAAAAACTAAATGACTTATGCATCCGTAAATGTGCATACGCACGCGTCTATTCTAAAATCGATTAATCTAATATCGAAATGGCTTCAAGAAAGTGGGATAACCATCAACTCCTCAAAAACCATAATTGCACCATATACAAGATATAGATCTATAAAACTCATTGAGCTAACATTCCGAGAAAGTCGAATTGGCAAATAGAGGCGCTCAACTCCAGTTAATGGTACTGAGCTCTTCTTTGGATTCCCGAGGACATACCAATATGCCAAAGTTAAATCTGACTCTTGACTGAAATCTAAAAATGTTCGCCAATATAAAGCAATACCAGAGCTCAGTTAAACAAAATGTTTATAACACTGATAAAGGGAAAATCCCAAAATCCACTAGTGCTCAATGAAGACGATCTCTGAGTACTAACAGAACATATATATAAATAGCAATAAACAATTTAATTAAACCAATCAACACTTACCCTTCCTCAGTTACATCGATAATCCCTTTCACTACTGCCGCTACGATCGTTGCTCGTACTCGTCTCCATAATACTAATAGCAGTCGTATTATCCGAACTTATAAACGGAGTCTCATTGAAACGCATTTCGATAGTTTGTTCATCACACGAATCAACATCATCATCGTCTCTATGATGACGATTACGACGACTATTGTGATGATGATGATGTCTAATATCGTTGTCATTTAGTAGAATTTCAACCTGTTTACTGCATTGCACCAAAGAAACATTAACTCCCCGCTCCAGGCAGGGTGAGAGAGCAGCATTACCATTACCATAGGTGGGTTCACGGGGTATTATGAGTAATTTATCTTTAGTTATGCAGGTATCTTGGGTAATGGCATTGCCATCATCTTGATCATCATTATCGAGACTACTGCCACGGGTGGCAGTGCCACCACCACCATTGCCGTGATGAAGACGAGGACCACATGTATTACGATCCGAACGATTATAGCCTCTGGTTATGTTGATAATGTTGTTGTTTGAAGGGTTAAAGCAGGGCAAGACATGTTTAAATTCTTTGCGGAAATTTTCATTTAACCAGGCGTAGAGAAAAGGATTGTAGCAGGTGGAGGACATGGCTATGGAATGGGCCACGAAAAACAATAGTGTATAAAAAGGCCATTCATTGGATTTAACATAGAAGTCATCGAATATATTGACCAGATTTATGGGCAGCCAGGAAAGACCAAATACACCCACCATACAAATTAACATGCGATTGGTGCGTTTCTTACGATCTCTATCGGCCTCTTCCTTGCGTGACGACTTCGAGCCGGGCTTGGCCTTTGCGCGAGCATTTAGTTTAATGGAAATCCATATATAACAAATGGATATAATGATAAAGGGCAAAACAAATTGCAAAATGGTGGTAACAGAACCAAATACTTTGCGATAACGTTCCGAAGGCCAATTCTCCTCACAGTAACTGGGAGAAAAGGGTATCGTTTCGCCTAAAACCATATTATTGTTGGTGTTAACCGCCTGCATATGGGAATCAAAATTACGCTGGTAGTCATAGGATATATTGTCGGAACTGGTGTAATTATATGCAGAAGTTTCATTTGAGCCAGACTGCATTGCATCACCGGAAAACACCCTCACATACATGCCATACGGCAAAGTGGCCAGCAAGGATATCACCCATATGCTAATGATTATGCCTATACAAGTGGAAAGTTTCATGCGCGGATGAAATGGATATATTATCACAAAATAGCGATCGATGGCTATGGATGTAAGTGTTAGGGTAGATATGTAGATGCTACAACCCTGAGCAAAGGGCACCAAATGACACAGGGTACGACCAAAGGCCCATCTACCCATGAACGTGTATAGAGGCGTAAACGGTACCGCCAAAACGCATAGTAATATATCGGATAAAGCCAGATTTGTTATGAAGATATTTGTCACTGTCTGCATGGCCTTGTTGCGCAGCACCACATAGCACACCAATACATTGCCAAAGACCCCCAATACAAACACCGTTGAGTATAGGATGCAGAAGAATATTTGTACCAATTTATTATTAATAATGTCATCTCCTTCCGTTTCAGGTATTGGGGCATTTGTGGAATAAGTCATGGTATTATACTCAGTCGTTAAGTAAGGAGGTGGCGGCTGATAAATAACTCTGGTGGCTATAAACGGTTCGGTGGTATTGGCACGTTGTGCCACTAAGGCAGACCAAGTGGCTGTGACCAGTTCGGAGGCGGGTGTTGTATTTAAGGCGCTCATTGTTTCCTACTTTTTTTTAGCTCCCCCTTCTCTTTTACTTTGAATGTAATAATTGAGGTTAAGTCCTTGTTTTGTTAAAGTTTTTTGTTTTGCTTAGTTAGTCTATTTGCTGTAGCAGCTGTAACCCCTCCTGTAACCTCAAGTACTTTATAAAAATTGGTACTGGGTTATGGCTTAAAGTCTAATTGACATTTTTCACCATCATCTTTTGTAATTATTTTTTCTTTAACGCTTTTTTGTTGTTGTAATTCTCTCAGCTGCTAACATTTGCCTTAAGTAGTATTAGTCTCTCCACAATTGAACTTTTAACTTCCTTGTTCAATTTGTCTTTATTTTATTTCCGTTTCCCATTATTTGTTTTTTGCCTCTATTTGCTTTGTTTTTTGTGTGTATTTGTGTGCTCTTGCTTGTTGTTGTCAAAGGTACTACTGTGGGCTTTTAGTCTCGTAGAGATTTTTTTGTTTAGTTGTTTTTGTTGTTATTATTATCGTTGCTATAGTTGTTGTTTTTGTTGTTGCCTTAAGTGTTATTATTTATTCAAATGAAAATTTTTGTTTAGCTTCTGCTTTTTTCTCTGTTTAACATCTTCCCTTTTACTTCCTAGCAAAAGTTGTTTTGTATGTATTTGTTTTTCTATTTGTTGCCTTGGTAAAACTTGTTCCTTTTTCCCATTACTCCCTCCTCTACAGGAGCTTGTTGCTGTTAATTGTTGTAGCAAATCTTTTCAGTTAATTTTCCCTTTGCTTTGGTTTGATTTAGATTTTATTTTTTTATTTAGTTGAGATTTTTATGTAAAATTTTTACTCTCGTCTGCGTGTCCTTTATAGAAAAGCATAAAGTTGTCGGTTTTGCTTGGTTGGAGTTGGTGGAACTTAACAACTGCAAAGAAATAAAAATAGAGAAGAAGAACGTAAATATTAAATTAAGAATAAAAGTCTCATTTATTTTATTTTTTTGTTTTGCCATAAATTTTCCAATTTCTTTAGAAATTATTTTACATAACAATAAGGCTGAAACCTCAAAAGTTACGCTAACAAAGTGGTCTACATTTCTGTAGTTTTACTATAGAAATTAAAATTCTTTAGAAAGTTATTTGTGTTAAACGGAAGTGAAATTAAGAAAATACACACATATTTTTCGTTTGACTTTAACAAAAGAATCCAAAATATTTAATAGGCATATTTTTGAAACTACTTATTCTATTTGAAGCAATTTGCTTTTTTCTAAGTTTCTCCTTTTCACTGGCGATGTTATTGAACCTCTGTAACAGAAACTTGGAATGGACAAATGAACATGGAGGAAAATCGGATACAGAGGAGCTAAGTGCAGCATATGCATAAAACACGATTCATAACAAACAAAACAAACAAAACAAACAAACAAACAAACAAACAAAAAACAACCAAACAAACAAACAACAAACAAACAAACAAACAAAAACAAACAAAACAAACAAAACAAACAACAAACAACAACAAACAAACAAACAAAACAAACACAACAAACAAACAACAAACAAAACAAACAACAAACAAACAAACAAACAAACAACAACAAACAAAACAAACAAACAAACAAAACAACAAAACAAACAAACCAAACAAACAAACAAACAAACAAACAAACAAACAAACAAAACAAACAAACAACAACCAAACAAACAAACAAACAACACAAACAAACAAACAAACAAACACACAAACAAAAAAAAAACAACAAACCCACAAACAAACAAACAAACAAACAACAAACAAACAACAAACAAACAAACAAACAAACAAACAACAAACAAACAAACAAACAAACAAACAAACAAACAAACAAACAAACAAACAAAAAACAAACAACAAACAAACAAACAAACAAACAAACAAACAAACAAACAAACAACACAAACAAACAAACAAACAACAAACAAACAAACAACAACAAACAAACAAACAAACAAACAACAACAAACAACAACAACAAACAAACCAAACAAACAAACACAAACAAACAAACAAACAAACAAACAACAAACAAACAAACAAACAAACAAAACCACAAACAAACAAACAAACAAACAAACAAACAAACAACAAACAAACAAACAAACAAACAACAAACAAACAAACAAACAAACAAACAAACAAACAAACAACAAACAAACAAAAACAAACAAACAACAAACAAACAAAACAAACAAACAACAAACAAACAAACAAACAAAACAAACAAACAAACAAACAAACAAACAAACAAACAAACAAACAAACAAACAACAAACAAACAAACAAACAAACAAACAAACAAACAAACAACAAGCAAACAACAACAAACAAACAAACTAACTAACTATATAACTAGCAACAATCGTAATAAATATTTTCATAAGTTATGGCTCTCTGGCTCTCTCAAAACTTGATAAGGTTTATGGTAATCGGCAGGTGTCAAATAACCCGGAAACACTTCTATGACAAGTTAGGAGTAAAGTTAAATAATTTGGTTACGCTTGATGTAAGTGAAGTATACTAGTAGTAGGTAGTAGTTAAGAAAACCCACTATATATTTTCAAAATATATTTTTGGCTTAACCAAACGTGCAAAGCCTAAAAAATATGTTAGTGAATTAATTATTTTTTATAGAAAAAATACCTTTAGAATTTTCAATAGTCTAGTCTAGTCTATAGTCTGGTCTAGTCTAGTCTAGTCTATAGTCTAGTCTGTAGTCTAGGCTATAGTCTAGTCTATAGTCTAGTCTATAGTCTAGTCTATAGCCAGTCTATAGTCTAGTCTATAGTCCTAGTCTATAGTCTAGTCTATAGTCTAGTCTATAGTCTAGTCTATAGTCTAGTCTATAGTCTATAGTCTAGTCTATAGTCTAGTCTATAGTCTAGTCTATAGTCTAGTCTATAGTCTAGTCTATAGTCTAGTCTATAGTCTAGTCTATAGTCTAGTCTATAGTCTAGTCTATAGTCTAGTCTATAGTCTAGTCTATAGTCTAGTCTATAGTCTAGTCTATAGTCTAGTCTATAGTCTAGTCTATAGTCTAGTCTATAGTCTAGTCTATAGTCTAGTCTATAGTCTAGTCTATAGTCTAGTCTATAGTCTAGTCTATAGTCTAGTCTATAGTCTAGTCTATAGTCTAGTCTATAGTCTAGTCTATAGTCTAGTCTATAGTCTAGTCTATAGTCTAGTCTATAGTCTAGTCTATAGTCTAGTCTATAGTCTAGTCTATAGTCTAGTCTATAGTCTAGTCTATAGTCTAGTCTATAGTCTAGTCTATAGTCTAGTCTATAGTCTAGTCTATAGTCTAGTCTATAGTCTAGTCTATAGTCTAGTCTATAGTCTAGCCTGTAGTCTAGTCTATAGTCTAGTCTATACTCTAGTCTATAGTCTAGTCTATAGTCTAGTCTATAAAACTATTTAAAACTAATAGTTACAATTTTTTTAAAAAAAAAAAAACTTGCAATAAAATGCAATGATTTATATTAAATATTTTAGTTTAGACTATTAAAATTCGTTATAGTTCAATCGATACTAATTTACTGTCAAAAGTCCCATATACGTAAATGCAGCGTGTTGTTTTTCAAACAATTTATATGATTTTTTTTAATTACTTTCCTACAAATTACAAACTACATGTAGGTGTTCAACAATTTCTCAATAGCTGCTAGACATATAATTCTATTATTAGATTTTTAATACCCCATCTCCATCAACGAGCGTTGCTAATAAAAATATTTTAGAATAATGAAAAACACAAAAAAATCTATAAAAATGCGCATAAAAATAATTTAATTAAGCATATTTATAAAATTATTTCGAAAAAAAATAAACAAAGACTACCACCTAGTGTTAAATTTGAAAATTTTTAAATTTGCATATTTAAACAAAATATTTTTTTAAATAATTAAGTAGAATTCGTACATCATTAACCCTATCTAACAGCTTTAAAATAACTATAAACCGAGAACTTTTCATCGATTTTTTTATCAATATTGACACAATTACTGAAAAAGCATATAAATTTCGAATAAATTATTTTTCAACTTTCAAAATCCACATTTATATTTTTTTAATTAACAATATCTCTGACGTGGAAACATAAAAAAATTCAAGTTAAAATTATTTCATTGTTTCAATCTTGTTTCTTTTTTACAACAACAGTATTAATTTATTTCTACATAAAATATTACCGAGTGTTTGCTTTTAATTCCCTGATGATGTGTCCTAATTCATTGCAAACTTTTCTATTTTGATGGAAAAGTATTAGAGCAAAAAAAAAAAGTATTTTTTTTATTATACACAAGCTTATGTTTTAATAGAAAAAATAATAAATTAAACAAATATTTAAAGATAGCTATATATACATACATATGTAGATATTTATATACATACATGTTTATTATATTTACTGCTTAAACAACGGTGGCGCGTAGATTGTCATATTTCAAAATGTAATTTTATAAAAATGTTTTTAAATATATACGTTTAAATCTATTTTATTCAAAATTCATTTCTAATAAAAATAAAATTTTTTAACTTATGACGATATTCAACGAATGATCTGTTTATAAATGAATTTTTGTATAGCAGGAATGGAAAAGCTAGTCCATAGGCTAGTAAATAGAGTACTCAGTAGACTAGTAAATAGCATAGTCCAAAGACTAGTCAATAGAATAGTCGACAGACTAGTCAATATGATAATCAATAGACTTGACAATAGAATAGTCGATATAGTAGTCCATAGACTAATTCATAAACTAACCCATAGACTAGTCCATAGACTAGGACATAAACTAGTCAAAAGATTACTCTATAGGCTAGCCCATAGACTAGTCTATAGTCTAGACCATAGACCAGCCCAAGGACCAGTCCAAAGATTGTTCAATATAACAGTTCATAGACTAGGCCATAAACTAGTCAAATGATTAGTTTATAGACTAGTCCGTAGTCTAGTTCAAAGACCAGTTTATAGACTAGTCAATATAATAGCTCATAGAATAGGCAATAAGTTAAGCTATGGACTAGTACTTCGACTATTTAATAGAATAAGCTTGTCTATTGACTAGTCCATAAACTAGTTAATAGATTTGTCCGTATATTAGCCCATGAACTATTCAATATATTATTTTATAGATTACCCAAAAGCTACTCCATCCACTAGTCAAAAGTCTAGCCCATATGACCAGTCTAAAACTATTCAATAGAATATTCTATTGACTAGTCAATAGGCCAGTCAGTAGACTACACCCTAAACTAGTCAAAAGATTAGTCTATAGATTAGCTCATAGACTAGTCAATAGTCTAGTCCAAGGACCAGTCTAGCGATTAGTCCATATAGCATAGACTAGTCCATGGATTTGGCCATAAACTAGTCAAAAGATTAGTCTATAGAGTATCTCATAGTCTAGTCCATAGTCTAGTACAAGGACCAGTCCAAAGAATAGTTAATATAAAAATGATTAGTTTATAGACTAGTGCATAGTCTAGTTCAAAGACCAGTCTATAGACTAGTAAATATAATAGGTCATAGACTAGTCAATAAGTTCGTCAATGGACTAGTCCTTAACCTATTCAATCGAATAGGCTAGTCCATAATATAGTCAACAGGTAGTATACAGACTAGTCCAAAAACTAGTCTATAGATTAGTCCATAGACTAGCCCATGAACTATTCAATATATTATTCTATAGATTATGCAAAAGCTTGTCCATTGACTAGTCAAAAGACTAGCTCATAAGACCAGTCCAAAACTATTCAATATTATAGTCTAAAGACTAGTCAATATGCTAGTTAATAGTCTAGTCAATAGGCTAGTCGATAGACTTGTCAATAGGCTAGCTAATAGACTATATAGTCTAGTCAATAGACTAGACAATAGACTAGTCGATAGCGTAGTCCATAGACTAATTTATAAACTAAACCATGGACTAGGCCACAAAATAGTCAAAAGATTAGTCCGTAGACTGGTCAATAGTCTAGTCCAAGGATCAGTCCAAAGATTAGTCAATTAGTCATAGACTAGGCCAAAAACTAGTTCATAGACTAGTCAATAGACTAACCCCATAGGATAGTGATTAGACTAACCCATACTAGATAGAATCCATAGACTAGAATCCATAGACTAGTCAATAGTATATTCATAGACTAGACTTGTCCATAGTCTACATTATCTTGGACTAGTCCAAAGACTAGTCCATAGACTAGTTAATAGACTAATCCATAGACAATTCAATAAATTAGTCCATAGAATAGTCAATAGACTAGTCCAGAGACTATTCAGTACACTAATCCATCGAATAGTCAATGTACTAGTCTATAGATTAGATTATATGGTAGCAAAAAGACTAGTCAAAAGAGTAATTCATAGTATAGTTTATCAATAGATCAGTTTGTACAATAAAAATAGTGAAAACTATTTTATAATTTTGATTTTCCATATCTGATATACATATGTACATTATCTTCTTTATTAATGTTTGCATTAGTAAATATGAATACTTTTTTAATTTTATTAAAAGTTTTTTATTTATAGATACGTTGTTTTTATAATTATTTCTCCATATAAATAATATAATCAACATTTTAAATAACACTTCGGAAAGCTAATATTACACTTTGCTACAGGAAGAAAAATAAAATTTAGTTTAAATTTAACCTTTGCCTTTAAAAGTATGTCATTAAAACAAAATTTACTGACTAAATGCTTACTGCTTAAAGAAAGCAACAAAGAAAACTCAAAAGAAAAATCTTTTGCTGAAATCCGTATCCAACTGTGTTTTTAAAGAATTTTTTTAAAACCCACTTCATTTTAATTTAATCGTATTTTATGCACGTGTATTTTATATTTTTACATAATCTTTGATAAGAATAATAATTTTAACATTGGGTTGGCTTAACACCGCAATGAATTCAAGATAAAGTTTCGAATTAGAACTTAATATTCAAAAGGGTTTAACCCCAAAATGTTAGGAAGTAAAATCTGTATTAATATGTGAAACCAGGCAACAAATAAAAAAAGTATTTAAATTGAGTCTTCCATTAAGTTTTAAATTTTGGGCCTTTCACTAGAAGATGGGTACGAAAATTACAATCTTTATCTAGCAGAACTAAGTAACGAAGTAAGTGACGAACAAAGTAAAGAAAATAATACCGAACAAGAAGAAGTCTATATTCGCCTTTGCGGAATCTTATATAACCTTTTCCATAGGTGTTAAAAAAAGATAAATTTTATAAAATTTCAATATATTTCATTTTTCCCGACTCTACCATTACTTTAGCAATCACAAAAGAGCAACAACAACGCCAAACGAAACAAAACGAACGAAAAACAGAATACATAAAGCAATAAAACCGATACACATCCAAACATATGTTTTTTATTTTCCAATAAGCAATGTTGTTGCTTTTTCGCCAAAGCACGCAAAAATTTATATTTTTTTTTTTTGAGGAAATTTTCAGGGTTATCTCGGATTTTTGCTCATATCTCTATTATTCATGGACTAATTTTGCTGATTTCAAACACGAAACATCTTAAAAGCATGTCTGACAGATTTTTTGAAGATTTGGATCCTGAAGATATCTGGGCTCTTCACAAAATAGATTTCAACAGACTGACAGACAGACATAGAGACATGGCTTAATCGACTCCGCTATCTATAGGTAACGAACAAAGTAAAGAACAAACTAACAAACTAACAAACAAACAAACAAACAAACAAACAACAAACTAACTAACTAACTAACTAACTAACTAACTAACTAACTAACTAACTAACTAACTAACTAACTAACTAACTACTACTAACTAACTAACTAACTAACTACTAACTAACTAACTAACTAACTAACTAACTAACTAACTAACTACTAACTAACTAACTAACTACTAACTAACTAACTAACTAACTAACTAACTAAACTAACTAACTAACTACTAACTAACTAACTAACTAACTAACTAACTAACTAACTACTAACTAACTAACTAACTAACTAACTAACTAACTAACTAACTAACTAACTACTAACTAACTAACTAACTAACTAACTAACTAACTAACTAACTAACTAACTAACTACTAACTAACTAACTACTAACTAACTAACTAACTAACTAACTAACTAACTAACTAACTAACTAACTAACTAACTAACTAACTACTAACTAACTAACTAACTAACTAACTACTAACTAACTAACTAACTAACTAACTAACTAACTACTAACTAACTAACTAACTAACTAACTAACTAACTAACTAACTAACTAACTAACTAACTAACTAACTACTAACTAACTAACTAACTAACTAACTAACTAACTAACTAACTAACTAACTAACTAACTAACTAACTAACTAACTAACTAACTAACTAACTAACTAACTAACTAACTAACTAACTAACTAACTAACTAACTACTAACTAACTAACTAACTAACTAACTAACTAACTAACTACTAACTAACTAACTAACTAACTAACTAACTAACTAACTAACTAACTAACTAACTAACTAACTAACTAACTAACTAACTAACTAACTAACTAACTAACTAACTAACTAACTAACTAACTAACTAACTAACTAACTAACTAACTAACTAACTAACTAACTAACTAACTAACTAACTAACTAACTAACTAACTACTAACTAACTAACTAACTAACTAACTAACTAACTAACTAACTACTAACTACTAACTAACTAACTAACTAACTAACTAACTAACTAACTACTAACTAACTAACTAACTAACTAACTAACTAACTAACTAACTAACTAACTACTAACTAACTAACTAACTAACTAACTAACTAACTAACTAACTAACTAACTAACTAACTAACTAACTAACTAACTAACTAACTAACTAACTAACTAACTACTAACTACTAACTAACTAACTAACTAACTAACTAACTAACTAACTAACTAACTAACTAACTAACTAACTAACTAACTAACTAACTAACTAACTAACTACTAACTAACTAACTAACTAACTAACTAACTAACTAACTAACTAACTAACTAACTAACTACTAACTAACTAACTAACTAACTACTAACTAACTAACTACTAACTAACTAACTACTAACTAACTAACTAACTAACTAACTAACTAACTAACTACTAACTAACTAACTAACTAACTAACTAACTAACTAACTAACTAACTAACTAACTAACTAACTACTAACTAACTAACTAACTAACTAACTAACTAACTAACTTACCAAATATTTAGAAATATTTGTTTTAACATTATAATATACTGCATGCTACACTGAAAACAATCCATGCCCAATCCAATGCTTCTTGGTAGCGCACCACGAAACAAAGTTTCTTAATATAGATAAAAAATATATTAAACAAGTTAGAGTGCTATATTCGGCTGAGCCGAATCTTAAATACCCTCCACCAGCAACTTTTGTATTAATACATTTCTAATTAATAAAATATTTGTAGAAATAAGTTTTCTCGTGTCTTAAATAGAAAAATCCCAAGATTTAAACAGCTTAAATCTACTACAATTCCAAGATTTATTGAACATTAGAAACGCCACTTTCATTTAAATTTTTATAGCGCCCTAAGATATGCTTTAGCGATATCTCGTATTTGCATGTATGCATGTGTGTGAAAGATTTAAGGATTTTAAAAATACATACATATATAATATAGTTAAATACGGTTAAAGCGCTTTTAGGGGCAGGACCTAGTATGAGAGATATGACCAAATATAGACCGATCGTGAAAAATTTTGAAATAGCATTAAGTGCTTTTTGCATTACAAAATAGTATTTATGAACAAAAATAGTATTTATTTATATCATTATTTGGTAATGAGTTATGTGCCTTTAAATGTTTTTCTGAAAGGGACCTTGTATGGGAGCTATGATTAATTATGGATCGATAGGAAAACAATTTCACAGTAATATTTCTCTGTATATGAGCAATATTTCTGCCAAACTTTATATGGATATCTTAATTTAGTAATGAGTTATGTGCGTTTAAGTGATTTTCGGGAGGGGACCTTGTATGGGAGCTATGACCAGTTTATGGACCGATCGGAAAAAAAATTATCTGTAATATTTCTGTGCATATGAGTAATATTTGTACCATATGGGTATCTTAATTAAGTAATGAGTTATGCGCGTTTAAGTGATTTTCGGGAGGGGACGTTGTATGGGAGCTATGACCAATTATGGACCGATCGAAAAAAAAATTTCACAGTAATATTTCTGTGCATATGAGTAATACTTGTGCCAAATTTATATTGATATCTTAATTTAGTAATGAGTTATGCGCGTTTAAGTGATTTTCGGGAGGGGGACCTTGTATGGGAGCTATGACCAATTATGGACCGATCGGAAAAAAATTTCACAGTAACATTTCTATGCATATGGGCAATACTTATACTAAATTTTATATGGATATCTTAATTTAGTAATGAGTTATGCGCGTTTAAGTGATTTTCGGGAGGGGACCTTGTATGGGAGCTATGACCAATTATGGACCGATCGGAAAAAAAATTCATAGTAATATTTCTGTGCATATGAGTAATACTTCAACCAAACCTTATATCTTAATTTAGTAATGTGTTATGCGCGTTTAAGTGATTTTCGAGAGGGGACCTTGTATGGGAGCTATGACCAATTATGGACCGATCGGAAAAAAAATTCACAGTAATATTTCTATGCATATGGGCAATACTTGTACCAAATTTTATATGGATATCTGAATTTAGTAATGAGTTATGCGCGTTTAAGTGATTTTCGGGAGGGGACCTTGTATGGGAGCTATGATCAATTATGGACCAATCGGAAAAAAATTTCACAATAATATTTCTGTGCATATGGGTAATATTTGTACCAAATTTTGTATGGATATCTTAATTTAGTTATGAGTTAAGCGCGTTTAAGTGATTTTCGGGAGGGGACCTTGTATGGGAGCTATGACCAATTATGGACCGATCGGAAAAAATTTCATAGTAATATTTCTGTGCATATGAGTAATACTTCAACCAAACCTTATATCTTAATTTAGTAATGTGTTATGCGCGTTTAAGTGATTTTCGAGAGGGGACCTTGTATGGGAGCTATGACCAATTATGGACCGATCGGAAAAAAAAATTCACAGTAATATTTCTATGCACATGGGCAATACTTGTACCAAATTTTATATGGATATCTGAATTTAGTAATGAGTTATGCGCGTTAAGTGATTTTCGGGAGGGGACCTTGTATGGGAGCTATGATCAATTATGGACCAATCGGAAAAAAATTTCACAATAATATTTCTGTGCATATGGGTAATATTTGTACCAATTTTGTATGGATATCTTAATTTAGTTATGAGTTAAGCGCGTTTAAGTGATTTTCGGGAGGGGACCTTGTATGGGAGCTATGACCAATTATGGACCGATCGGAAAAAAATTTCACAGTAATATTTCTATGCATATGGGCAATACTTATACCAAATTTTATCTGGATATATTAATTAGTAATGAGTTATGCGCGTTTAAGTGATTTTCGGGAGGGGACCTTGTATGGGAGCTATGACCAATTATGGACCGATCGGAAAAAAATTTCACAGTAAGATTTCTATGCATATGGGCAATACTTATACCAAATTTTATCTGGATATATTAATTTAGTAATGAGTTATGCGCGTTTAAGTGATTTTCGGGAGGGGACCTTGTATGGGAGCTATGTCCAATTATGGACCGATCCATAAGATTTTTCCTCTGAAAGAATTCTATTGACATAAGATTTTAATTTGTAAAATTTGTGAAGATATCGACTTTGTGGCGGAAGTTATTAACAAAAAACCCATTTTCCGGGAATATGTACTTTTGTATGGGAGGTATATGAAATTGTGGACCGATTCTGGCAATTTTCAGCAGGAATCAAGATCTTGTGCAGAAACGAATGTGTGGTGATTTCCATTGAATTATCTTGCATAGTTTTCGAGAAAATTACATCAGAATGTGTAAAAAATGCTTATTTTTTCCGAGGTTGTTTAAATTTTGATTCATAACTTTTCCCGGTGTGAACCGATTTTGCCCGTTTGCAATACCAAACAACTTAGGAAAATGAAGAACATTTTGGGTGAATTTGGTTAAGCTCTATTACTTCGTTTTATCGTGAGCGTGTTTTACACAGACAGACGGACAGACGGACATAGCTAAATCGACTCAGAATTTGATAAGGACCCAGAATATATATACTTTGTTGGGTCTCAGATGAATATTTCTTGGTGTTACACACGGAATGACAAAGTTATATATACCCTCTATCACCACTGATGGTGGTGGAGGGTATAAAAAGATCTTCATAAAATTAGAAAAATGTTTTTTTTTAGAATTTTCATAAATATTACGAAAAATTGCAATTTCAATTTGCTGTGTAACTCATACTTTTCTTGATTCTGAATTGCGAGTATTTTATTCTAAATCGTTTTTCCGATGGACCCAATAAGAAGCATTTAGTTTCCGTGGGAAACGTTTCATAATTAACTTAATTTCGATACTATTGTAGGATAACTTATTAAGATATATTTTATATATAACTCTTTAATTAAAGCAAAATACAATAAAAATACTTTTTAGGATTCTTAACAAAATTTAATACAAATATTTATAAAAAATATTTCAAAAATATTTTGTATCCAATTAATTAAACGAATTCTATAATAATAGTTTAAAAAGCTTTAAATAAGTACTACTCTCTTGCGTATGTATGTATGCATGTATGTATGTATGTTTAGATAACAAAATATTTATTTATGGAAAACATTTTAAAATTGGTATTTTTAATTGCATAAAAACCCTGCAGTTTGTGGAGATGTTTTCGAGCTAATTATTTAACCTTTCACATAAGAATTAACTATTAGTAAGTCCTGCCTGAAACTAACAATATAAGAATTTAGAATGAATTTAAAATGGCCTCTCTTTAGATTACTTAATTACCTAAAGTTACAAGTGATTTCTTTTCAGATTACTAGGAGACACTAAAGTGGCGATTGTCTTTGTTTTAGCAACAAAATTGTGAACAATTCTGTTCAAAATTTATCGATTCCTTATAAAACTGTTGGTATCTTATGAATATAAAAGTTTACATAAAAATGTAAATGTCATAATTGAAGAGCATGGAAATTCTTATGAAAAATTAAATGGAAATAGTTTTAAAATATTTTTCTCTGGAAGAGGAGAATTTTGTTAACATAGTTTTTCATTACAGAGAATGAAATCTTAAAAGTTAAGTTTAATTAGAAATCTAGTTTATAATGGTTTCAGTAAACCCACTCAAAGTTTAAAATTTGCAAACAATTATTTTGTAAACTTTAGAAAATTAGTTCGTTTTTTATTTGTTCAAATATTTTTAGCAAATACTGTCCTTAATGTATAATTTATGTGTATATTTTTTACGTTCGCATAAAAATTCTTTTCTAAAAAATTTTTGCTTTAATTGCCATTCATCTCATTTTCCACAATTGTTTATTTATTTTTTTCCGCTTTTTTGCATTGTTTTGCTTTCACAAAGAGACGTGATTTATTGCCAACAAAATATTTCATGATTTATATCGCAAATTTGTTTGAGGTGTGGTTTTGCATATTTTAGTGTGTTTAAGTATTGTTTTTTTCAATTAGATACACTGAAAAAATCTACATTACGAAACAAAATTTCGTAATTACTTTTTTTTTGTAATATTTACGAATATTTCGTGAATTATACAAATATTATTTAATCAACACTATTCTAATTTTACGAAAGTACGAAAACAGTTTGTATAGACTAGTCTATAGTCTAGTATATAGTCTAGTCTATAGTCTAGTCTATAGTCTAGTCTGTAGCCTAGTCAATAGTCTAGTCTATAGTCTAGCCTATAGTCTAGTCTATAGTCTAGTCTAGTCTAGTCTATCTATGGTCTAGTCTATGGTCTAGTCTATGTCTAGTCTATAGTCGAGTCTATAGTCTAGTCTATAGTCTAGTCTATAGTCTAGTCTATAGTCGAGTCCTATAGTCTAGTCTATATCTAGTCTATAGTCTAGTTCTATAGTCTAGTCTATAGTCTAGTCTATAGTCTAGTCTATAGTCTAGTCTATAGTCTAGTCTATAGTCCTAGTCTATAGTCTAGTCTATAGTCTAGTCTATAGTCTAGTCTATATCTAGTCTATAGTCTAGTCTATAGTCTACTCTAAGTCTAGCTCTATAGTCTAGTCTATAGTCTAGTCTATAGTCTAGTCTATAGTCTAGTCTATAGTCTAGTCGATAGTCTAGTCTATAGTCTAGTCTATAGTCTAGTCTATAGTCTAGTCTATAGTCTAGTCTATAGTCTAGTCCTATAGTCTAGTCTATAGTCCTAGTCTATAGTCTAGTCTATAGTCTAGTCTATAGTCTAGTCTATAGTCTAGTCTATAGTCTAGTCTATAGTCTAGTCTATAGTCTAGTCTATAGTCTAGTCTATAGTCTAGTCTATAGTCTAGTCTATAGTCTAGTCTATAGTCTAGTCTATAGTCTAGTCTATAGTCTAGTCTATAGTCTAGTCTATAGTCTAGTCTATAGTCTAGTCTATAGTCTAGTCTATAGTCTAGTCTATAGTCTAGCTCTATAGTCTAGTCTATAGTCTAGTCTATAGTCTAGTCTATAGTCTAGTCTATAGTCTAGTCTATAGTCTAGTCTATAGTCTAGTCTATAGTCTAGTCTATAGTCTAGTCTATAGTCTAGTCTATAGTCTAGTCTATGTCTAGTCTATAGTCTAGTCTATAGTCTAGTCCTATAGTCTAGTCTATAGTCTAGTCTATAGTCTAGTCTATAGTCTAGTCTATAGTCTAGTCTATAGTCTAGTCTATAGTCTAGTGTATAGTCGAGTGTATAGTCTAGTCTATAGTCTAGTCTATAGTCTAGTGTATAGTCTAGTGTATAGTCCTAGTCTATAGTCTAGTCTATAGTCTAGTGTATAGTCTAGTCTATAGTCTAGTCTATAGTCTAGTCTATAGTCTAGTCTATAGTCTAGTGTATAGTCTAGTCTATAGTCTAGTCTATAGTATAGTCTACAGTCTTTCTAGAGAAAGTTATATATCGGCCCATAAATTTGTTTGCCAAATTTTACCAAACATTAAAAAACCTAAAAAAACAATCTCCACACATTTCAATTATTAAATATTAATTAATTTCAAAAGATCATAAAAAAATTCAAAATTTAAAGCACTCATGTGTATCTTAACACATGTTTCAGCAGTTCTGCTTTGAAAGTATCAAAAAAAGAACACAATTTTTAATTAGATTCATTCGTTTTTACACTCCGTTAATTACTAGACGCAAGTGAGGTCAAAACAAATTATTATTTGCTTCCACGTTTCATGATGAAATATTAAAAAATTTGTTTTTTTCTAAATTTTGAATATTATTGATGCATTTACCACAAAACACTTAAACAGAAACATACATAGATACATAAATATGTATGTATATGTATAATACTTTGTATGTGATCTACTTGAGATTAATTGTAATACCAGATAACAGAATGTCTAGGGGAATTTTGGAATTGTATAGATTTTATCTAAGAGTAATTGTTGACAACTGTTCACATCTTATACACCAGTATGAGTTTACATAAAATATAGTTGTATTTCATATATTTTACGCAACTTTTCAATATAGTATGAAAAATTACTTATTAGTCAATGATAAACATAAGGCGTATTTCACTAAACATACATATGTACAATGTACATATGTATGTATATATATCAAATTTAAAAGATTTATTACACACTCTTGTATATATTTTAAATGTTTATAGAAAATTGATTTTATAATAAAATTTAATAAGTAAAAATGCTTGTTTCTCTTTTCTATAAAAAAGTTGCAGGTTCTTACCTCTTTTCTATAGAAAAAGTTGTTTAGATTCTGAATACTTTTCTATACAAAAAGTTGCTCAGATTCTGAACATTTTCTATAGAAAAAGTTGCTCAGATTCTGACCACTTCTGAAGTTGCTCAAATTCTGACAACTTTTCTATAGAAAAAGTTGCTCAGATTATGGACACTTTTCCATAGAAAAAGTTGCTCAGATTCTGACCACTTTTCTGACAACTTTTCTACTTTTTCTATAGAAAAGTGGTCAGAATCTGAGCAACATTTTCTATAGAAAAGTGCTCAGATTCTGAACATTTTTCTATAGAAAAAGTTGCTTAGATTCTGACCACTTTTCTATAGAAAAAGTTGCTCAGATTCTGACCACTTTTCTATAGAAAAAGTTGCTCAGATTCTGACCACTTTTCTATAGAAAAAGTTGCTCAGATTCTGCCCACTTTCTTATAGAAAAAAGTTGCTCAGGTTCTGACAACTTTTCTATAGAAAAAGTTGCTTAGATTCTTACCACTTTTCTATACGGAAAGTATCACAAATTTCTATAGGAAAAGTAGCTCAAATTCTGAGCAATTTTCTATGGAAAAGTTTTTCAGATTCTGAAGAATTTTCTATTCAAAAAGTTGCTCAGGTTATGACAACTTGCATTCTGAACAATTTGCTATAGGAAAAGTTTTTCACACTCAAAGCTATTTTCTGTAAGTAAAGTTGCAGGGATTCTGAGAAATTTTCTATAAGAAAATTTGCTTAGATTCTAAAGAATTTACTATAGAAAAAGTTGCTCAAATTCCGCCCACTTTTCTACCATTCAAAGCTGACAGAATGGAGTTTCAGATGGAGTTGTTATAACGTCTCAGAAGGGGTCAAAAATTGCGTTTTTTTTTTTTAACTTCAGGTTACGACATATCAAATCCCATGTGTGATAGGGCAATTCTGAGGCCAGATTCGTAATCATTTCATCCTTTAGAAAGTATACTGTACTGATTTTTCAGAATGTGTAATTATGAGTTAGATGCAGTCCATAGAAAATTTCATAGATAACTCGACAGACTTATTCATAGACTAGTCTAAAGTAGAGTACTTTATAGAATAGTTTACTTTTTATGCAGTTTAATAGACTAGTCTAAAGTAGAGTAGTTTACTTTTTACGCACTATATAGGTTCTGCTATAATCCGGGCTCTACAAGTTTAGATTCAAGTTTCTTGATTCAATATTATAGAAAATTCAAAAAGTACCTTTTAAAGAATGAAAAAGTACCAAAAAGCCTTTTTTTGTATATGTTCTATCACAATGCGGGCTATAGATGTTTCTAGGTTGAATATTATAGAATAATTAAAAAAGGATCTTTTGAAGAATGAAAAGTACCAAAAAGCTCCTTTTTCAGGTTTTCCCTTAATCCCGGCTCTACATGCTTAATTTCATGTTTCTAGGTTTAATAGTTTATAACATTAAAAAAGTTCCTTTTGAAAAACATAAAAGTACCAAAAGGTCCCTTTTTATATGTTCTCCCATACTCCGGGCTCTACGTGTTTAATTTTTTGTTTCTAGGTTCAATGTTATAGAAAATTCAAAAAGTACCTTTTGAAGAACGAAAAAGTACCAAAGAGTCCCATGCGTTCAAAACAATAACAACACACAACTTCATCCGTAAAGTGTTGCACTGCTTTGTTTTTTTTACAAGCAAATACAAGAACAAAGTTTACCGTATGATTATACCCTACACCACTTTAGTGGGGAGGGTATATTGGGTTTGTGCTGATGTTTGTAACGCACCCTCCTTAAAGTATACCAATCGGCTCAGAATCATTTTCTGAGTCGATTTAGCTATGTCCGTCCGTCTGTCCGTCCGTCCATGTAAACCTTGTAATCAAAATACAGGTCGCAATTTTGAAGATAATTCAATGAAATTTGGTACATGATGTTCTATTGTCTCAGGGACGAAGCCTATTGAAAATGGTTAACATCGGTCCATTATTTCACCTAGCCCCCATACAACTGAACTCCCCAATAGGGCTTTTAAAACTTTTGATCAACTACAGGTCGCAATTTTGGAGATAATTCAATGAAATTTGGCACAAATGGCACGACAAAAAGCTGCAATAACCAAGTTGTATACAAGACTTGATGACCCCCACGAATTCCATAATAATAGGTTCTCATATGACCCTAGCCCCTATGAAAAGCCCCCATCAACATTTCACTTAAATGTCCACATTTTATTCAACAATAAACGGCTTAAATATGTATATCTAAGGTAAGGTACAATTCAACTTAAATGCTTTATTATGGCAACTAAATCACATTATATTTTTGTCAAAGGTGTAGGGTATTATATGGTCGGCCTCGCCCGACTATAATTTCTTACTTGTTGTGTGTTGTTGTTGCTGTTTGTTTATTATTTTTGTCTCAGCATGCACCAAAAATCTCAATTTTTGATGAAATTTTCAGATGTTGTCTGGGATTTTGGATCATAACTCCGTTATTTATAGAGAGATTTTGCTGATTTTAAACACAGTTCTTCCCGAACGTATAACTGATAGAATTAGTATATAAAAACAGACAGACATACGGACAGACGGAAAGATGGACATGGCTATATATACCTTATAGGGTCGGAAAATTATATTATTTATAGAAATTGCAAACGGAGTGACAAACTTATATGTATCTCACAAAAGTGAAGCGTTTAATAATTAAGAAATAATCAATTTCAAACTAATGAAAACTAAATGTATTTGTCACTTATTTAATGTATTTTCTTTTAATATGTTTTTATGTGACATGTGTTTTCTTACTATGAAACACAACCACTTGACAATCAGTGGGTGACAAAATAATACAAATAAAATAAATGTACTTGAAATTTATTTACAGTTTATTATTTGATCTCATTGTCACACTTCATCACACATACATAAGTACATACATATTTGAAATATTATTTTTCAGTTTCATTGTAAAAAGTTGTAGTGAAATGAGCAGTAGATTTCTATTAATAACACTATTCTATATATTTTTACTTTATTGAAAATATATGTATGTACATGTGTGTTTATCCAAAGGGGGAAATTTCTTTTCCCTTAATTTCCCTTTTATGTCATAAAGAACTTAATCTTACTTTAAAGTTTGTAATTAAAATTGTAACTTATTTGTTTCGCCTTTTCCGTCTTGTAAAATACTTGTTGTTTAAAAATAAAATTAAAGTTCATATTATTTGATTGTCTAACTATCTTCATTGTGATCTAATTAAATTTTATTGCTGTAAATATTTACATTTTTGTGTTTATTACAAAATTTTTAATTAAAATTTCTTATTAACACACACATTTTCCAACCACAATTATAGACAATAACAGACTTGGTTATGGATATAAGGAGAATGTTTACTAATTATGGTCAATGTAGTGGGTGTATTTGTACCCAATATGTATGTATATAGGGAAATTGTAAGTAAGAATTTTTAACGAATTAAAGAACATTGTTGAGAAGAATGTTTAGAATATTTGAGGTTATAATATAATACAAAAAAACTTTAATTTAAAGATCATTAGCCATGACAATAATTGCTATGCAAATACTATGAATTTCCGAAAACTAAAAATATCTAGTAGAGGCTCTTGAAAATTCAATTCCTAAGAAACTAGCATCAGTATTAGGGAATAATATAGAGCAATTTTTATATTACTTACTACTAATATTCAATTAGATCTCTTGGCTCAAGTTTCTCTGTAATAGTTTGCAGGGAACAAAATAAGTATTCAACACTTTTGCTTGGTATTACTTCCCAAAAAATTGATTCCATAAAGAATCTTTAAAATTTAATATAAGTTTGGCACACGTTAATCAAATAACAACAAATTTGCATAAGCAAAAAGTCAAAATTTGAATCGATTATGAAGCATAACAAAACAACTGAGAAAATGGGTGCAGACATGTTCGATCATTAGAAACTCTACACCATTAGAGACTATAGACTAGACTATAGACTAGACTAGACTAGACTAGGACTATAGACTAACTATAGACTAGACTAGACTATAGACTAGACTATAGACTAGACTAGACTATAGACTAGACTATAGACTAGACTATAGACTAGACTATAGACTAGAACTATAGACTAGACTATAGACTAGACTATAGACTAGACTAGACTATAGACTAGACTATAGACTAGACTATAGACTAGACTAGACTATAGACTAGACTAGACTATAGACTAGACTAGACTAGACTATAGACTAGACTATAGACTAGACTATAGACTAGACTATAGACTAGACTATAGACTAGACTATAGACTAGACTATAGACTAGACTATAGACTAGACTATAGACTAGACTATAGACTAGACTATAGACTAGACTAGAGACTAGACTATAGACTAGACTATAGACTAGACTATAGACTAGACTATAGACTAGACTATAGACTAGACTATAGACTAGACTAAAGACTAGAGACTATAGACTAGACTATAGACTAGACTATAGACTAGACTATAGACTAGGCTATAGACTACTATAGACTAGACTATAGACTAGACTATAGACTAGACTATAGACTAGACTATAGACTAGACTATAGACTAGACTATAGACTAGACTATAGACTAGACTATAGACTAGACTATAGACTAGACTATAGACTAGACTATAGACTAGACTATAGACTAGACTATAGACTAGACTATAGACTAGACTATAGACTAGACTATAGACTAGACTATAGACTAGACTAGACTAGACTATAGACTAGACTATACTAGACTATAGACTAGACTATAGACTAGACTAGACTAGACTATAGACTAGACTATAGACTAGACTATAGACTAGACTATAGACTAGACTATAGACTAGACTATAGACTAGACTATAGACTACTATAGACTAGACTATAGACTAGACTATAGACTAGACTATAGACTAGACTATAGACTAGACTAATAGACTATACTATAGACTAGACTATAGACTAGACTATAGACTAGACTATAGACTAGACTATAGACTAGACTATAGACTAGACTATAAGACTAGACTATAGACTAGACTATAGACTAGACTATAGTACTAGACATAGACTAGACTATAGACTAGACTATAGACCTAGACTATAGATAGACTTAGACTAGACTATAGACTAGACTATAGACTAGACCTATAGACTAACTATAGACTAGACTATAGACTAGACTAAGACTAGACTATAGACTAGACTATAGACTAGACTATAGACTAGACTATAGACTAGACTATAGACTAGACTTAGACTAGACTATAGACTAGACTATAGACTAGACTATAGACTAGACTATAGACTAGACTATAGACTAGACTATAGACTAGACTATAGACTAACTATAGACTAGACTATAGACTAGACTATACTAGACTATAGACTAGACTATAGACTAGACTAATTAGACTAGACTATAGACTAGACTATAGACTAGACTATAGACTAGCTATAGACTAGACTATAGACTAGACTATAGACTAGACTATAGACTAGACTTAGACTAGACTGAGAGACTAGACTATAGACTAGACTATAGACTAGACTATAGACTAGACTATAGACTAGACTATAGACTAGACTATAGACTAGACTATAGACTAGACTATAGACTAGACTATAGACTAGACTATAGACCTAGACTATAGACTAGACTATAGACTAGACTAGAGACTAGACTATAGACTAGACTATAGACCTAGACTATAGACTAGACTATAGACTAGACTATAGACTAGACTATAGACTAGACTATAGACTAGACTATACTTAGACTAATAGACTAGACTATAGACTAGACTAGATACTAGACTAAGACTAGACTATAGACTGAGACTATAGACTAGACCTATAGACTAGACTATAGACTAGACTATAGACTAGACTATAGACTAGACTAAGACTAGACTATAGACTAGACTATAGACTAGACTATAGAACTAGACTATAGACTAGACTATAGCTAGACTATAGACTAGACTATAGACTAGACTATAGACTAGACTATAGGACTAGACTATGAGGAGGCTAGACTATAGACTAGACTATAGACTAACTATAGACTAGACTATAGACTAGACTATAGACTAAGACTCGAACTAGACTAACTATAGACTAGACTATGACTAGACTATAGACTAGACTATAGCTAGACTATAGACTAGACTATAGACTAGACTATAGACTAGACTATAGACTAGACTATAGACTAGGACTATAGACTAGACGATAGACTAGACTATAGACTAGACTAGACTAGACTATAGACTAGACTATAGACTAGACTATAGACTAGACTATAGACTAGACTATAGACTAGACTATAGACTAGACTATAGACTAGACTATAGACTAGACTATAGACTATCTATAGACTAGACTATAGACTAGACTATAGACTAGACTATAGACAGACTATAGACTAGACTATAGACTAGACTATAGACTAGACTATAGACTAGCTATAGACTGGACTATAGACTAGACTATAGACTAGACTGTAGACTAGACTATAGACTAGACTATAGACTAGACTATAGACTAGACTATAGACTAGACTATAGACTAGACTATAGACTAGACTATAGACTAGACTATAGACTAGACTATAGACTAGACTATAGACTAGACTATAGACTAGACTATAGACTAGACTATAGACTAGACTATAGACTAGACTATAGCTAGACTATAGACTAGACTATAGACTAGACTATAGACTAGACTATAGACTAGACTATAGACTAGACTATAGACTAGACTATAGACTAGACTATAGACTAGACTATAGACTAGACTATAGACTAGACTATAGACTAGACTATAGACTAGACTATAGAGACTAGACTAGACTAGACTAACTATAGACTAGACTATAGACTAGACTATAGACTAGACTATAGACTAGACTATAGACTAGACTATAGACTAGACTATAGACTAGACTATAGACTAGACTATAGACTAGACTATAGACTAGACTATAGACTAGACTATAGACTATAGACTAGACTATAGACTAGACTATAGACTAGACTATAGACTAGACTATAGACTAGACTATACTAGACTATAGACTAGACTATAGACTAGACTATAGACTAGACTATAGACTAGACTATAGACTAGACTATAGACTAGACTATAGACTAGACTATAGACTAGACTATAGACTAGACTATAGACTAGACTATAGACTAGACTATAGACTAGACTATAGACTAGACTATAGACTAGACTATAGACTAGACTATAGACTAGACTATAGACTAGACTATAGACTAGACTATAGACTAGACTATAGACTAGACTATAGACTAGACTAGAGACTAGACTATAGACTAGACTATAGACTAGACTATAGACTAGACTATAGACTAGACTCTAGACTAGACTATAGACTAGACTATAGACTAGACTATAGACTAGACTATAGACTAGACTATAAACTAGACTATAGACTAGACTATAGACTAGACTATAGACTAGACTATAGACTAGACTATAGACTAGACTATAGACTAGACTATAGACTAGACTATAGACTAGACTATAGACTAGACTATAGACTAGACTATAGACTAGACTATAGACTAACTATACTAGACTATAGACTAGACTATAGACTAGACTATAGACTAGACTACAGACTATATTACAGACTAGACTACAGACTATACTATAGACTAGACTATAGGCTAGACTATAGCTAGGCTATAGACTAGATTATACTTTTCCCCACTATGGTGGTGTAAATTTAAATTTATATTTAGTAAACAGATGACACAAATATGTGGAATTTTATGAAGAAAATTTTTGAAATATTATTATCAAAGTAATGTTTATAAAACTACAGATAAACAATGTGTAAATCATTTTAATAATGATATATTTATGTATCTGTAAATCTTCATTATTTGGTTAGTAATGTTTATATCCGTTTAAACTAATTATAAAAATTAGTCAATATAAATCGAATGAACTATTTGATCCTCTATGTCTGCAAGGCTAATGAATTAGTATGTATATAACATATTATTATTATGCTGTTATTAGACTACTTCTATGTAATAAGTACGGTATGTAGTAGTTCTTGAAAAGTATGTTATAGGTAAATGATTACTACTGAAGATTAGTACCAACAAGAATTTTTATTAATATTTTTTAATTAAATCCAATTATGTATTTTATAAAAAGGGTCATAAAACATACATTATTAATAATTTTCCTTTCACCCTAATAAGTCTTCTATTAGAAATATGTCTTTTAAATCTTAGATTTTTATTGTTTTTTGGCCATAAAACTTAGTTCAAGAATTATTATTATTATTATTATTATTATTATTATTTGTTTTACTTAAGTGTCTTAATAAATTGAAATTACAATAAAATAAATATTTTCCTTTTCTCTACTAATCTTCTCAAATTGTGTCCATTATTTGACTTTTTCTTATTGCTATTGGTGTTTTGTTTTATTTTATTTAAATGAATTTCATGCTTAATTGAATAAATTACAACAAATCAAGTGGAAATTATAAGTAGTCTTGATAAATTTATCGAGGTATTTATAACAAATATAAAGTACAAAGAGGCAGCAGAGGAAAGTTGGCAGATGAAAGTTGGCAGAGCTATTATGTTATTGAAAATATGTTTTTAAAAGATTTTAATAGAAATTTGTTTTTCTCAGAAAGTGATTTTTATTACGAATTGACAAAGATTAGAGAAAACATTAAAAAGAAATAAAATAAGTTAGAAAATTAATTTGTAAATTTTGTAACATTATGTGATTTTAATACTTCTATCATCAAAATCATATATGGGTAGTCTTAAGACCTGATGTACAGAGAAATCAATAGTAGAGAAATGCCGAAAGACTGCTGTCTATAAAAGATAATATGGCGAAACTTCAGTCCAAGCTAATGATGTAGCTATATTACATAATGTGCATAAGATTATATACAGTACAGACCATCAACTAAAGTTCAGATTATAGACTGTTATACAATATAGTTCATATTAAAACGATACTTAATTTCATGCTATAAAATGGAATAAATATCATACTAACAAACGAGTCCAAATTCCATACTCAAGATGAAACTATAGTCGAGGCTATTAATGAGAACAAAGTCTAGACATTTGAAGACACTATGGTTCACATTTTGACGGGACTATAGTCAAGACTATAAAGTGAACTTTAGCAGACTATAGACGATTCTATAGTGCAGACTATAGAAGAGACTATTGTCCAGACTATAGACGATTATATAGTGCAGACTAAAGACAAGACTACAGTCCAGACTACAGACGAGACTATACTCCAGACTATAGACAAGACTATAGTCCAGACTATAAACGAGACTATAGTCCAGACTATAGAAGAGACTATAGTCCAGACTATAGAAGAGACTATAGTCCAATACAATACAATAGACGAGATTATAGTCCAGAATACAGACGAGACTATAGTCCAGACTATAGGTGAGACTATAGTCCAGACTATAGACTAAACTATAGTCCAGACTATAGACGAGACTATGGTCCAGACTATTGACGAGACTGTAGTCCAGACTATTGACGAGACTATAGACGATACTATAGTCCACACTATAGTAAACACTATAGACGAGACTATAGTAAACACTATAGACGAGACTATAGCCCAGACTATAGGCGAGATTACAGTCTAGACTATAGACGGAACTATAGTCCAGAATATAGACGAGACTTTAGTCTAGACTATAGACGAGATTATAGTCCAGACTATAGACGAGACTATAGACCAGATTATAGTCTAGACTAAAGTCCAGACTATAGTCGAGACTATAGTCCAGGCTATAGTCGAGACTATAGTCCCAGACTATAGTCGAGACTATAGTCCACACTATAGACGAGACTTTAGTCCAGACTATAGACGAGACTTTAGTCCAGACTATAGACGAGATTATAGTCCAGACTATAGACAAGACTATAGTCCAGACTATAGTTGAGACTACAGTCCAGACTATAGACGAGACCATAGTCCAAACGGTAGTCGAGACTATAGTCCAGACTATAGACGAGACTATAATCCAGACTATAGACGAGACTATAGACCAGTCTATAGACGAGACTATAGTCCAGTCTATAGACGAGACTATAGTCCAGACTATAGACGAGACTATAGTCCAGACTATAGACGAGACTATAGTCTGGACTATAGACGAGACTATAGTCCAGACTATAGACGAGACTATAGTCCAGACTATAACGAGACTATAGTCCAGACTACAGACGAGACTATAGTCCAGACTATAGACGAGGAAAATAGTTAAGACTATAGACGAGACATAGTCCAGACTATAGACGAGACTATAGTCCAGACTATAGACGAGACTATAGTCCAGACTATAGACGAGACTATATTCCAGACTATAGACGAGAATATAGACGAGACTATAGTCCAGACTATAGACGAGACCATAGTCCAGACTACAAACGAGACTATAGTCCAGACTATAGACGAGAAAATAGTTAAGACTATAGACGAGACAATAGTCCAGACTATAGACGAGACTATAGTTCAGTCTATAGACGTGACTATAGTACAGACTGTAGACGTGACTATAGTACAGACTATAGACGAGACTATAATCCAGACTATGTCCAGACTGTAGTCCAGAATATGGTCCAGACTGTAGACCAACCCATACTTCAGATTGTAGGCTATGCTATAGTCTATACCATAGACGACACTGTAGTTTAGATTATAAGGATGTTTATGAGCGAGTCTATAGTCTAGACTATAGCTGAGACTATAGAAGAGACTTTAGACGAACCTATAGTCGAGACTAAAGACAAGACTATAGAAGAGATTATAATCTGGTCTATGGCAAGACTATAGACCAGAGGCAACAGTCATTACTAAATACGAGACAAAGACAACCTTATAGTTCAAGCTGTAGTCCAGATAGTCTAATCTGTTAATCACACCATAGTCTAGAACTTTCTATAATGGAGAGTCTGTATTATCAGGGCTTTGTTCTAAATTTGAATCTAATAAATGGTTATACACAAATAATAAATTCCATATTGTTGCTATTATGCTAAATATTTTTAATATATTCTTCAAATATTCTGAAGTATAATATTAAAAATTTCAATCATAAAATAATTTAGTTCAGTTTTTTAAAGTCTTCATTGCAAAAAAAAAAAAAAAAAAAAAAAATTATGATTTTCCCATACATATGGATAAATTTCCATAAAAAAAATCTTTTTTTTTTGTGTGTCTTTTGAGTGGCAATAACAATTTGTTTTGATGATTTTCCGTTTTTTGGGGGGTTTTAGCAGAAAAAAAAAAAACAACAACAAAACAAACCAACAAACTTTTTTTCTCATATTTACATATATTTTGGGAATTGTTATTTTCTAACCGACAACAAAAAATATGTTGTCTTACATGTTCATATGTATGTATATGTTTTTGTCATATGACAGGATTTAGCAAAAAAAGACTTAACAAGGATTTTTTGAAAGCAAAATAAATACAGAAAATATTTGATAAGTTTTAAGTTAAAGACAAGTTGTTTAAACTGCAGCTGAAGGTGTATTTAGGTGAAAAGCTGCAGGCAAACAAAAATTTTATATTAAAAATTTAATTTAAATAAAAATTCATTTGTAAAATGTCAAATAGGTCCTTTTTCTCCCTGCATCTGTTATTTATAAACTTTACTGAATTTGTTTTGTGCGTGTTGGTTGGATTTTCTATTTTCCACAAAATGACTACTTGTGTTTTCATCTCTTTTTTTCATTTCTTTCCACATGTGCATGTCCCAGACACTTGACAGTCATCATGGAGCAAGAAAACTAAAAATACAGACTGTTGTATGAGTTTCTGTTTTGTTTATAACTTAACTTTTTTCAACTTTATCCATTTGTTTCTATTTCTTATTTTGTTTCTGCTAGCAAACCCTCATAAACTCATAAATATTATTTATTATAATCATAAATAATCTAAATGGTTTTAAAGATCATTGCCGTTTCTCTTCTTAGGATTTGTCCAACACATCGATATTTAAAGGATCATTGTACAGTTAATGGGTATCAACAACATTCGTATTGTATTAAGATGTAATCATAAAGAATTATATTTTTATCTTTATAAGCTACTCAGTTTAGTCAGTTATGCTAAAATTTAGTTAATTTAAGAAAATTTGTCAGTTTAAGTTAATGTAGTATTTAACAAAAAGTTTTCATTTATCTATTGTTTATGTTAATAGGAACTTGCATGATATAATGAACTACAGGTTGTATGAGTAATATTTTTGTTTTATTTGAAAAATTCTTATACGTTTTAAAGTTAAATTATTTATAAAATTCCATGTTTAAGATTCATAAAAGTAAATACAGTGAAGAGACCACAGAGTGGTACATAGTCTCCAATATAAAGACTTAGCCATACACCATAAACCAGGTCTATAATCCACACTATAAACTGGTCCATTGTCAAGACTATAGACCGGTCTTTAGTCAAGGATACAGACTAGTCAAGACTGATCTATAGTCAAGACTATAGACTGATCTATAGTCAAGACTATAGACTAGTCTATAGTTAAGACTATACATAGACTGGTATATTGCCAAGACTGTTCTATAGTCAAAACTATAGACTGTTCTATAGTCAAAACTATAGACTGGTCTATAGTCAATGCGATAGACTGGTCTGTAGACAAGGCTATAGACTGGTCTATAGTAAAGACTATAGACTGGTCTACAGTCAAGACTATAGACTGGTCTATTATCAAAACTGTAGAGTGGTCTACAGTCAAGACTATAGACTGGTCTATTATCAAGACTATGGACTTGTCTATAGACACGACTGTAGACTGTTCTATAGTCGAGACTATTCAAGACTATAAACTGGTCTATTGTCAAGACTATAGACCGGTCTTTAGTCAAGGATACAGACTAGTCAAGACTGATCTATAGTCAAGACTATAGACTGGTCTATTATCAAGACTGTAGAGTGGTCTACAGTCAAGACTATAGACTGGTCTATTATCAAGACTATAGACTGGTCTATAGACACGACTGTAGACTGTTCTATAGTCGAGACTATTCAAGACTATAAACTGGTCTATTGTCAAGACTATAGACTAATATATTGTCGAGACTATAGACTGGTCTATTGTCAAGACTGGTCTATAGTCAAGGATACAGATAAATCAATAGTCAAGGCTCAAGACAAGTCTACAGTTATGGCTATAGACTGGTCTATAGTCAAGACTATAGAGCGGCCTATAGTCCAGACTATAGAGTGGTCTATAGTCTAGGCTATAGACTGGTCTATAGTCAAGGCAATAGACTGGTCTATAGTCAAGGTAATAGACTATAATCAATCTTGGTCTATAATCAATGCTATGGACAGGTCTGAAATCAATACTAGGCTGGACTGGTCAATAGTCAATACGATGAACTCGTCTATATTCAAGACTATAGACTGGTCTATAGTAAAGTCTATAGACTGATCTATAGACAAGTCTATAGTAAAGACTATGGACTGGTGTACAGTAAAGGCCACAGACTGGTCTATAGTCAAGACTATAGACTGGTCTATAACAAAACTATAGACTGGTCTATAGTCAAGAATATAGACTGGTCTATATTCAAGACTATAGACTGCTCTATAGTAAAGACTATAGACTGGTCAATAGTCGAGACCATAGACTAGTCCATAGCAAAGACTATAGAATAGCCTATGGTCAAGACTATAGACTGAAATATAGTCAGTCTTTAGACTGGTCTATAGTCAAGACTATAGACTGGTCTATAGTCAAGAATATAGACTGGTCAGAAGACTTTAGACCAGTCTAAATATTCAAGACTTTAGACTGGTTTATAGTCAAGACTATAGATTGGTCTATAGTAAAGACTGTAGACTGGTCTATAGTCAAGACTATAGACTGGAATATAAACAAGACTATAGACTGGTCTATAGTCAAGACTATAGACTGGAATATAGACAAGACTATAGACTGGTCTATAGACTGGTCTATAGACACGACTGTAAACTGGTCAATAGTCAAGACTATAGACGGTTTTATATTCAAGACTATAGACTGGTCTATAGTCAAGTCTATAGACTGATCTATAGACAAGTCTATAGACTAGTCTATAGTAAAGACTATAGTCTGGTGTACAGTAAAGACCACAGACTGGTCTATAGTCAAGACTATAGACTGGTCTATAAACAAACTATAGACTGGCCTATAGTCAAGACTATAGACTGGCCTATAGTCCAAGACTATAGACTGGCCTATAGTCAAGACTATAGACTGGCCTATAGTCAAGACTATAGACTGGCCTGTAGACTGGTCTATAGTCAAGACTATAGACTGGTCCATAGTCAAGACTATAGACTGGTCTATAAACAAAACTATAGACTGGCCTATAGTCAAGACTATAGACTGGCCTGTAGTCAAGACCTATAGACTGGTCTATAGTCAAGACTATAGACTGGTCTATAGTCAAGACTATAGACTGGTCTATAGTCAAGATCAGTCTATACAGTCAAGACTTTAGACTGGTTTATAGTCAAGACTTTAGACTGGTTTATAGTCAAGACTATAGACTGGTCTATAGTGAAGAATATAGACTGGTCTATAGTCTAGACTATAGACTGGTCCTTGGTCAAGCCTAAAGGCTGGTCTTTAGTCGAGACGATAGAATGTATCCTTTATATTTTTGATTTTTCTTTAATATATGCTTTAAATATTTGCCATATTTAATTTTAATTTAATTTAATTTTTTAGCCTTGAGAAAAATGCAATTCCATACTTAAACCCACCACTACAAACAAACTTAATTATACAACTTAAATTAATTATGGACACATTCAATATTCTATTGACTTCAGCTACCAATAAACTACGCCTCATATTTTATCTAACAATGGATCTCGTCTTTTTATTAATGTTCTGCTGTTTTTGACAAATGGTCTAAATAAACGCAACAAAAAAATCTGTTTGTGGCATGAGTAATGATATACATACATACGTAGTACATATTGTTAAAAGTTTCTACAGAATTGTTTTGCCTGTATATGAATGTATTGTTCCCTTGTTGATATATTTTTCGCTATAATTCCAATCATTTATCTACGCTATGAAAATAAAATATTAACTAATTCCTTAATGAAATCGAAAAAAAAAAATGCTTGTTGATAATCATTTTAAGATAACAGCTCCAAAAACAATAGTAAAAAGTTAAAATTAATACAAATATGCATTAATGCAATTCTCTGGTGGCAAATCAAACAGAACAAATAGACAAACATATTGTTATTGTTTGTTGTTAAACAACAAGATAAATAATATTTAATTCACTTAGAGTAGGCATAGACATGCATTAGTAGTAGATAAACAAACGCCCCTGCAGGAGTGTAGTCTGCAGCCACATTTCCCCACGATTGCAAATGTACAAAGTAATCTCTAACTAACTAACTAACTAACTAACTAACTACTAACTAACTAACTAACTAACTAACTAACTAACTACTAACTACTAACTAACTAACTAACTAACTAACTAACTAACGAACTAACTAACTAACTAACTACTACTAACTAACTAACTAACTAACTACTAACTAACTAACTAACTAACTAACTAACTACTACTAACTAACTAATCTAACTAACTAACTAACTAACTAACTAACTAACTAACTAACTAACTACTAACTAACTAACTAACTACTAACTAACTAACTAACTAACTACTAACTAACTAACTAACTAACTAACAACTACTAACTACTAACTAACTAACTAACTACTAACTAACTAACTAACTAACTACTAACTAACTAACTACTAACTACTAACTACTAACTAACTACTAACTAACTAACTAACTAACTAACTAACTAACTAACTAACTAACTAACTAACTAACTACTACTAACTAACTAACTAACTAACTAACTACTAACTAACTAACTACTACTAACTAACTAACTAACTAACTAACTAACTAACTAACTACTAACTAACTAACTAACTAACTAACTACTAACTAACTAACTAACTAACTAACTACTAACTAACTACTAACTAACTAACTAACTAACTAACTAACTAACTAACTAACTAACTAACTAACTAACTAACTAACTAACTAACTACTAACTAACTAACTAACTAACTAACTAACTAACTAACTAACTAACTAACTAACTAACTAACTAACTAACTAACTAACTAACTAACTAACTAACTAACTAACTAACTAACTAACTACTAACTAACTAACTAACTAACTACTAACTAACTAACTAACTAACTAACTAACTAACTAACTAACTACTAACTAACTAACTAACTAACTAACTAACTACTAACTAACTAACTACTAACTACTAACTAACTAACTAACTAACTAACTAACTAACTAACTAACTAACTAACTAACTAACTAACTAACTAACTACTAACTAACTAACTAACTAACTAACTAACTAACTAACTAACTAACTAACTAACTAACTAACTAACTAACTAACTAACTAACTAACTAACTAACTAACTACTAACTAACTAACTAACTAACTAACTAACTAACTAACTAACTAACTAACTAACTAACTAACTACTAACTAACTAACTAACTAACTAACTAACTAACTAACTAACTAACTAACTAACTAACTAACTAACTAACTAACTAACTAACTAACTAACTAACTAACTAACTAACTAACTACTAACTAACTAACTAACTAACTAACTAACTAACTAACTAACTAACTAACTAACTAACTAACTACTAACTAACTAAATAACTAACTAACTAACTAACTACTAACTACTACTACTAACTAACTAACTAACTAACTAACTAACTAACTAACTAACTAACTACTAACTACTAACTAACACTAACTACTAAACTAACTACTAACTAACTAACTAACTAACTAACTAACTAACTAACTAACTAACTAACTAACTAACTAACTAACTACTAACTAACTAACTAACTAACTAACTACTAACTACTAACTAACTAACTACTAACTAACTAACTACCTAACTACTAACTAACTAACTAACTAACTACTAACTAACTAACTAACTAACTAACTAACTAACTAACTAACTAACTAACTAACTAACTAACTAACTACTAACTACTAACTAACTAACTAACGACTAACTAACTAACTAACTAACTACGAACTAACTAACTAACTAACTAATACTAACTAACTGAACTAACTAACTAACTAACTAACTACTAACTAACTAACTAACTAACTAACTAACTAACTAACTAACTACTAACTAACTAACTAACTACTAACTAACTAACTAACTAACTAACTAACTAACTAACTAACTAACTAACTAACTAACTAACTAACTAACTAACTAACTAACTACTAACTAACTAACTAACTAACTAACTAACTAACTAACTAACTAACTAACTAACTAACTAACTAACTAACTAACTAACTAACTAACTAACTAACTACTAACTAACTAACTAACTAACTAACTAACTACTAACTAACCTAACAACTAACTAACTAACTAACTAACTAACTAACTAACTAACTAACTAACTAACTAACTAACTAACTAACTAACTAACTAACTAACTAACTAACTAACTAACTAACTAACTAACTAACTAACTAACTAACTAACTAACTAACTAACTAACTAACTAACTAACTACTAACTAACTAACTAACTAACTAACTAACTAACTAACTAACTAAACTAACTAACTAACTAACTAACTAACTAACTAACTAACTAACTAACTAACTAACTAACTAACTAACTAACTAACTAACTAACTACTACTAACTACTAACTAACTAACTAACTACTAACTAACTAACTAACTAACTAACTAACTAACTAACTAACTAACTAACTAACTAACTAACTAACTAACTAACTAACTAACTACTACTACTAACTAACTACTAACTACCTAACTAACTACTACTAACTAACTAACTTAACTAACATACTAACTACTACTACTAACTAACTAACTAACTAACTAACTAACTGACTACTAACTACTAACTAACTCACTCACTCACTACACTCACTCACTAACTAACTAACTAACTACTGATGCATTGACTTCTGCTACACCGTTGGGTAAAGACAAGCATCATTACAATAATGGTTAAAGTGGGAACGAAAAATTTTTGTACCATTAGTGTTAGTACTTGTCGAAAAAATTTTAAAATTTATTCAATTTTAAATATTTAAAAACTTTATATTTATATAATTTCTTTTTCTTTATACCCCAAAATGTCCACTTACTTTTGGCTCAAACTGTTTCATTTATATTTACTACATACAAACATATTTCATTTGCTTATAAGCGCGTAGTGGGGGCCTCTAGAGATGGGTAGAATTAAGTAATGAAAATTAAGTGAATTGAGTTTTTTATGTATTTTTCTTCCTATTCTTTCGCTATTTTGGATTTTGATTTATAAATAATGATAAGAATCTACTTACTTGTTCATACAACACAACATCCATGAAACATATGTATGTTTTTTTTTATTTGCTGAAAACATAGAAAAATAAATTAATTTATTAATGTGATGGTTTGAAGGGTCCAGAGGAATAAAATATATGAAAATAAAATTGCTTAAAATATTAAAGGAAATAAACTTTTTGGATGATTTATTATACTAGCTTGAACATATTTGTATAACTTTAAGAGAAGAATATATCAGTGAGGGAATAATATATCAGTGAGGGAACTTTCGTTAAAGTGCTGATGAAGACTTTCGAAAAGTAAAGCAAACATGTCCTAGTAACATTGAAAACTTCACAAGTTACCAATATACTAAGACGTTAGCATCCTTAACATCTTAGAATAAAATGAGGACGTTTATCGCTACTCTTGGTATCCCTTCAGTTGTAATAACTTATTAAAATTTTTCTGTAAAATTAAACATAATGTTCAATTAAAATTATACTCACTACAACGTTTCGACATTTTTAAATATCATTTCAAACACAAAAACAAAATTACATTTTCCGCATATCAAATAAATATATTTATAACAAACAGATTGATAGATAGAAAGATAGACAGACAGATGGGCGGACAGACAGTTAGACACATAGACATAATAGAGCAAAAAAAAAAAAAACTAAAACAAAATCTCTGTTATATGCTTTTATTGTATACACTGCTAGCCATTGGCATTCATCAATAATCATGTTTAAATAATAATATTACAGCAAAACCCCAAACCAGAAAACTAGAAAACACTTTGCAAGACAAACAAATACTAAATTGTAAATATATTAGAAGCCAACACAATGATAATAATAACAATAACATCATGGCAGCAACAACAAAGAGGAAAAACTGAAAAAAAGAACACAATATCCGACACCACCAATAACAACAATGTCAATCAAATGAAGTTGAATGTACAGAAACGAAAAAAATAGACAGATTTTGTGATTTCCAGGAACATATACTTATTTTGGCCAAAAATTACATACAAAAAGTTCAAATCAAATATTTTGTATGTGCTCTTTTTGGTAACCACAATTAACCCATTGGGGGAGGGGTGGTATGGTGCCACTTAATGATATACATAAATTTAATTTAAAAAAATTAACTAACTAACTATTGTAATCATGTTTAATATCAACTTCGATGGACCCATGATTCATTCACAAGACTATATAGACTAGACTATAGACTAGACTATAGACTAGACTATATACTAGACTATAGACTAGACTGTAGACTAGACTATTAACTAGACTATGGACTAGACCATATACTAGACTATAGACTAGACTATACAGTAGACTATAGACTAGACTATAGACTAGACTATAGACTAGGCTATAGACTAAACTATAGACTAGACAATAGACTAGACTAGACTACACTAGACTAGACCAGACTATGGACTAGACTATAGACTAGACTATAGACTAGACTATAGACTAGACTATAGACTAGACTATAGACTAGACTATAGACTAGACTATAGACTAGACTATGACTAGACTATAGACTAGACTATAGACTAGACTATAGACTAGACTATAGACTAGACTATAGACTAGACTATAGACTAGACTATAGACTAGACTATAGACTAGACTATAGACTAGACTATAGACTAGACTATAGACTAGACTATAGACTAGACTAGACTACTATAGACTAGACTATAGACTAGACTATAGACTAGACTATAGACTAGACTATAGACTAGACTATAGACTAGACTATAGACTAGACTATAGACTAGACTATAGACTAGACTATAGACTAGACTATAGACTAGACTATAGACTAGACTATAGACTAGACTATAGACTAGACTATAGACTAGACTATAGACTAGACTATAGTCTAGACTATAGACTAGACTATAGACTAGACTATAGACTAGACTATAGACTAGACTATAGACTAGACTATAGACTAGACTATAGACTAGACTATAGACTAGACTATAGACTATACTATAGACTAGACTATAGACTAGACTATAGACTAGACTATAGACTAGACTATAGACTAGACTATAGACTAGGCAATAGACTAGACTATAGACTAGACTATAGACTAGACCATAGACTAGACAATAGACTAGACCATAGACTAGACAATAGACTAGACAATAGACTAGACTATAGACTAGACTAGACTAGACTATAGACTAGACTATAGACTAGACTATAGACTAGACTATAGACTAGACTATAGACTAGACTATAGACTAGACTATAGACTAGACTATAGACTAGACTATAGACTAGACTATAGACTAGACTATAGACTAGACTATAGACTAGACTATAGACTAGACTATAGACTAGACTATAGACTAGACTATAGACTAGACTATAGACTAGACTATAGACTAGACTATAGACTAGACTATAGACTAGACTATAGACTAGACTATAGCTAGACTATAGACTATACTATAGACTAGACTATAGACTAGACTATAGACTAGACTATAGACTAGACTATAGACTAGACTATAGACTAGACTATATACTAGACTATAGACTAGACTATATACTAGACTATAGACTAGACTATAGACTAGACTATAGACTAGACTATAGACAAGACTATAGACTAGACTATAGACTAGACTATAGACTAGACTATAGACTAGACTATAGACTAGACTATAGACTAGACTATAGACTAGACTATAGACTAGACTAAAGACTAGACTATAGACTACACTATAGACTAGACTATAGACTAGACTATAGACTAGACTATAGTCTAGACTATAGACTAGACTATAGACTAGACTATAGACTAGACTATAGACTAGACTATAGACTAGACTATAGACTAGACTATAGACTAGACTATAGACTAGACTATAGACTAGACTATAGACTAGACTATAGACTAGACTATAGACTAGACTATAGACTAGACTATAGACTAGACTATAGACTAGACTATAGACTAGACTATAGACTAGACTATAGACTAGACTATAGACTAGACATAGACTAGACTATAGACTAGACTATAGACTAGACTATAGACTAGACTATAGACTAGACTATAGACTAGACTATAGACTAGACTATAGACTAGACTATAGACTAGACTATAGACTAGACTATAGACTAGACTATAGACTAGACTATAGACTAGACTATAGACTAGACTAGACTAGACTATAGACTAGACTATAGACTAGACTATAGACTAGACTATAGACTAGACTATAGACTAGACTATAGACTAGACTATAGACTAGACTATAGACTAGACTATAGACTAGACTATAGACTAGACTATAGACTAGACTATAGACTAGACTATAGACTAGACTATAGACTAGACTATAGACTAGACTATACTAGACTATAGACTAGACTATAGACTAGACTATAGACTAGACTATAGACTAGACTATAGACTAGACTATAGACTAGACTATAGACTATACTATAGACTATAGACTAGACTATAGACTAGACTATAGACTAGACTATAGACTAGACTATAGACTATCTATAGACTAGACTATAGACTAGACTATAGACTAGACTATAGACTAGACTATAGACTAGACTATAGACTAGACTATAGACTAGACTATAGACTAGACTATAGACTAGACTATAGACTAGACTATAGACTAGACTATAGACTAGACTATAGACTAGACTATAGACTAGACTATAGACTAGACTATAGACTAGACTATAGACTAGACTATAGACTAGACTATAGACTATACTAGACTAGACTATAGACTAGACTATAGACTAGACTATAGACTAGACTATAGACTAGACTATAGACTAGACTATAGACTAGACTATAGACTAGACTATAGACTAGACTATAGACTAGACTATAGACTAGACTATAGACTAGACTATAGACTAGACTATAGACTAGACAATAGACTAGACAATAGACTAGACTATAGACTAGACTATAGACTAGACTATAGACTAGACTATAGACTAGACTATAGACTAGACTATAGACTAGACTATAGACTAGACTATAGACTAGACTATAGACCAGACTATAGACTAGACTATAGACTAGACTATAGACCAGACTATAGACTAGACTATAGACTAGACTATAGACTAGACTATAGACTAGACTATAGACTAGACTATAGACCAGTCTATAGTCTAGTCTATAGTCTAGTCTAGTATAGTATAGTCTAAACTATAGTCTAGTCTATAGTCTAGTATAGCCTAACTATAGTCTAGTCTATAGTCTAGTCTATAGTCTAGTCTATAGTCTAGTCTATAGTCTAGTCTATAGTCTAGTCTATCTAGTCTATAGTCTAGTCTATAGTCTAGTCTATAGTCTAGTCTATAGTCTAGTCTATAGTCTGGTCTATAGTCTAGTCTATAGTCTAGTCTATAGTCTGGTCTATAGTCTAGTCTATAGTCTAGTCTATAGTCTAGTCTATAGTCTAGTCTATGTCTAGTCTATTGTCTAGTCTATAGTCTAGTCTATAGTCTAGTCTATAGTCTAGTCTATAGTCTAGTCTATAGTCTAGTCTATAGTCTAGTCTATAGTCTAGTCTATAGTCTAGTCTATAGTCTAGTCTATAGTCTAGTCTATAGTCTAGTCTATAGTCTAGTCTATAGTCTAGTCTATAGTCTAGTCTATAGTCTAGTCTATAGTCTAGTCTATAGTCTAGTCTATAGTCTAGTCTATAGTCTAGTCTATAGTCTAGTCTATAGTCTAGTCTATAGTCTAGTCTATAGTCTAGTCTATAGTCTAGTCTATAGTCTAGTCTATAGTCTAGTCTATAGTCTAGTCTATAGTCTAGTCTATAGTCTAGTCTATAGTCTAGTCTATAGTCTAGTCTATAGTCTAGTCTATAGTCTAGTCTATAGTCTAGTCTATAGTCTAGTCTATAGTCTAGTCTATAGTCTAGTCTATAGTCTAGTCTATAGTCTAGTCTATAGTCTAGTCTATAGTCTAGTCTATAGTCTAGTCTATAGTCTAGTCTATAGTCTAGTCTATAGTCTAGTCTATAGTCTAGTCTATAGTCTAGTCTATAGTCTAGTCTATAGTCTAGTCTATAGTCTAGTCTATAGTCTAGTCTATAGTCTAGTCTATAGTCTAGTCTATAGTCTAGTCTATAGTCTAGTCTATAGTCTAGTCTATAGTCTAGTCTATAGTCTAGTCTATAGTCTAGTCTATAGTCTAGTCTATAGTCTAGTCTATAGTCTAGTCTATAGTCTAGTCTATAGTCTAGTCTATAGTCTAGTCTATAGTCTAGTCTATAGTCTAGTCTATAGTCTAGTCTATAGTCTAGTCTATAGTCTAGTCTATAGTCTAGTCTATAGTCTAGTCTATAGTCTGGTCTATAGTCTAGTCTATAGTCTAGTCTATAGTCTGGTCTATAGTCTAGTCTATAGTCTAGTCTATAGTCTAGTCTATAGTCTAGTCTATAGTCTAGTCTATAGTCTAGTCTATTGTCTAGTCTATTGTCTAGTCTATAGTCTAGTCTATAGTCTAGTCTATAGTCTAGTCTATAGTCTAGTCTATAGTCTAGTCTATAGTCTAGTCTATAGTCTAGTCTATAGTCTAGTCTATAGTCTAGTCTATAGTCTAGTCTATAGTCTAGTCTATAGTCTAGTCTATAGTCTAGTCTATAGTCTAGTCTATAGTCTAGTCTATAGTCTAGTCTATAGTCTAGTCTATAGTCTAGTCTATAGTCTAGTCTATAGTCTAGTCTATAGTCTAGTCTATAGTCTAGTCTATAGTCTAGTCTATAGTCTAGTCTATAGTCTAGTCTATAGTCTAGTCTATAGTCTAGTCTATAGTCTAGTCTATAGTCTAGTCTATAGTCTAGTCTATAGTCTAGTCTATAGTCTAGTCTATAGTCTAGTCTATAGTCTAGTCTATAGTCTAGTCTATAGTCTAGTCTATAGTCTAGTCTATAGTCTAGTCTATAGTCTAGTCTATAGTCTAGTCTATAGTCTAGTCTATAGTCTAGTCTATAGTCTAGTCTATAGTCTAGTCTATAGTCTAGTCTATAGTCTAGTCTATAGTCTAGTCTATAGTCTAGTCTATAGTCTAGTCTATAGTCTAGTCTATAGTCTAGTCTAGTCTATCTATAGTCTAGTCTATAGTCTAGTCTATAGTCTAGTCTATAGTCTAGTCTATAGTCTAGTCTATAGTCTAGTCTATAGTCTAGTCTATAGTCTAGTCTTAGTCTAGTCTATAGTCTAGTCTATAGTCTAGTCTTAGTCTAGTCTATAGTCTAGTCTATCTAGTCTATAGTCTAGTCTATAGTCTAGTCTATAGTCTAGTCTATAGTCTAGTCTATAGTCTAGTCTATAGTCTAGTCTATAGTCTAGTCTATAGTCTAGTCTATAGTCTAGTCTATAGTCTAGTCTATAGTCTAGTCTATAGTCTAGTCTATAGTCTAGTCTATAGTCTAGTCTATAGTCTAGTCTATAGTCTAGTCTATAGTCTAGTCTATAGTCTAGTCTATAGTCTAGTCTATAGTCTAGTCTATAGTCTAGTCTATAGTCTAGTCTATAGTCTAGTCTATAGTCTAGTCTATAGTCTAGTCTATAGTCTAGTCTATAGTCTAGTCTATAGTCTAGTCTATAGTCTAGTCTATAGTCTAGTCTATAGTCTAGTCTATAGTCTAGTCTATAGTCTAGTCTATAGTCTAGTCTATATCTATAGACTAGACTATAGACTAGACTAGAGACTAGACCATAGACTAGACAATAGACTAGACCATAGACTAGACAATAGACTAGACAATACTAGACTATAGACTAGACTATAGACTAGACTATAGACTAGACTATAGACTAGACTATAGACTAGACTATAGACTAGACTATAGACTAGACTATAGACTAGACTATAGACTAGACTATAGACGACTATAGACTAGACAATAGACTAGACTATAGACTAGACTATAGACTAGACTATAGACTATACTATAGACTAGACTATAGACTAGACTATAGACTAGACTATAGACTAGACTAGAGACTAGACTATAGACTAGACTATAGACTAGACTATAGACTAGACTATAGACTAGACTATAGACTAGACTATAGACTAGACTATAGACTAGACTATAGACTAGACTATAGACTAGACTATAGTTAGGCTATATACTAGACTATAGACTAGACTATAGTTTAGACTATATACTATACTATAGACTAGACTATAGACTAGACTAGACTAGACTATAGACTTCCATCTATGTAGCTTGAAATTTATTCTTATGTTTCGCTTTACCCATGATCTATTATCTTAGATCAATGCTTCACAATTCCGAAAAATTGCTGTTTTCGATTTGCAATCGGACACAACCAAATCTGGGTTTATAATCGTTCCACTTAATTCTACGTTTGTTGCTGTTTCCATCGTAAGCCGTTATACCAGATGGGAAATTAGAGTCCATCAGAAGTTGTTCTTGAGTTTCTTCAAAGATCAGACTTAACATTCGATGTGTTGATGTATTAATTCATATGGTGTGGGTTTTACAGGATTTAATGGCATAACAATAAATTACCGAACTTACTTAGTGGGTTAATCTCATAAAATCTAACAAAAATTAAGGAATGTCAAAATAATCCTCAAACCATCCACCCACAACCAATCATTTGGTTTTCCAATTTTCTCTACTGGAGTGTATGTATTTATTTTCTATGGCTGTCTGCTTTGTTATATATATATATATGTGTGTGTATGAACAAAATTAGGAGGGTCCCACATACAAAAAGCTAAATAATTACATCATTTTGTACAAAAATCAATTTTTTTCTAAAAATTAATGAAACAATTTATCCAATTTTTTTTTGTGGTTTTGCGGCAACGATAAGTTATTGTTTTGCTGAGGCCGCCTTAATAACTAGAGGGAGTGAGTATATTTTCCACTGATTGTATGTAGGTATTGAGCAAAACGCGACGACGACCAGTCAACCAAAATATATTTTATGTATATGTGTATATATGTATGTACTCTTTACACACCATTAACGCCATTTAATAACATATTTTAACACTTGTTCTCGTCATGACAGTAAGCCAAATAACCACAGTTATGAGTTGGGTATGAGTTGGAATTTAGGACAACGCCATTTATTCGATATTTTATATAATTACGCACATAAAAAACATAATTTTTGTATATTATATAATAACATAGTTATTTGTATATAATAGTCTTATATGTATGTATGTTTATGTAATAAAATTTACGTACTTATTCTTCTATTCATGATCTCTTCTCTCACTTATTATTTTGTAATATTTACTATTTTCCTTTTCATAAATTTTTTCTACGAAGAAAAAAATATAAACAAAAATTGAAGGTCATTCTATGTAAAAGGCAAGTTATTATTTCCATATACATTCATACATACATATATTTTGTTAAACTTTTACCAACTTTAAGTTTTTTTGAAATTCATTACAAACAATTTTGTTCTGCTTTTTCCTGCCATGTTTTGTAATAAATAATAAATGACGGTAGAGAACATTCACACGGTACGTAAGTCCGTATATTTTCTAGTTGTATTACTACTACTACGATGAGCAAATAAAAGACAGTTGTGCCAACAACTAACGCGAAAAGTACTCAATAAAGTTTTGCGGTTTTAATGATTTTTATGTCAAAAGTTAAAATGTATAAATTTTTGCCTTTGCTAGTTTTGCCCTCTTAAATACGTAGGAGGTAAAGTAATGCTGTTGTTTAATTTTTAGTTGCTGTGAAAATTTAAT